>NW_011888838.1:7744503-7770451 GCF_000151845.1 Pteropus vampyrus
AGTTGCAGAAAAATGATGCTGATAGTGATCTGAAGAATATGTCTTCTCCTCTGCTACACCTTCCAATCTATTATGGTCATGCAGAAATACATACATCAAGTGTGATGAGATTTGGGGACTCATTGGAGAAACTAGGAACATAAATTGGTGTGTAAAATCTCCTAAGTTTTTAAATATGGTTTAGGTTTTTTTTTTTTTTTTTTTTTTTTCCCAATACAAAACGCACATTCTCCTTCTCTTTCTTGGCCAGATTTAGAGTCTAAGACACTAGTCTATATACTACCCTGTACATTAAGAAAAGAACTTTCTAGTTTTTTATACTTACTTCCAGTCATATCAAGGTTGAATTCTGGTTATAGTGAAGCAAAAGCAAGTAGTGGGAAATTAAGGTAACTAATAGCTACAGTAAACAAAGCAACCACGATTTCATCATGAAAAAAGAGGCACATTGAGAGTTTCAGGAGCATTCAGAAGTTGGGGGTTCTCTAAATAAGGGGTCCCATCCCCCAGAGCACAGACCTTACCCATCTGTGGCTTGTTAGGAACCGGACCGCACAGCTGGAAGTGAGTGGCAATCGAGCCAGTGAAGCTTCATCTATATTGGCAGCCGTTCCCCAGCGCTAGCATCACAGCCTCAGCTCCATCTCAGATCATCAGGCATTAGATTCTCATAGAAGCACTGGCCCCTGGTGCCAAAAAGGTTGGGGACTGCTGTTTTAAATCTTTCATATCTTCTGATATATATATTTTTTCTCAATAACTGGGACCCTACTGTCCTAGATTTTACATGAGACTTACCAAGTTTGTGAATTCTTGTCATTTTAATTGCTATAGTATGTTAGTGTCTCATATGTTGAAAGTTTAATACCAAATTTGATGATATTCAGAGGTGAGTATTTTAGAGGCAATAAGGCCATAAGTGTGGAACCCTCATGAGTGGGATTAGTGCCCTTATAAGAAAAGATATGAGATAATCTCTTTCTCTCTCTCTTTCTCTGTCTGCCATGTGAAAATCTAGCAAGAAGATGGCCATCTGTAAGCCATAAAAGGAGCCTTCACCAGACATTGAATCAACTGGCACCTTGAACTTGGACTTCTAGCCTCCAAAACTGTGATAAATAAATGTTTGTTATTTAAGCCATTTAGTCTATGGTATTTTGTAATGGAAACCTGAACTGACTAAGACTTTAATTGTTTAATTCAAAAACTGAATCTTGAACTTTTTTCTTTAAAAACTTAAGCTCTATAGCCATAGCAGTGAAAAATCCACTAGCATGACATACAGGAATGTGATTCTATTCTGTCAGGAATCTCATGAAGCCAAGTGACATATATAAATATTATCTCAAATTAGGTCTGAAAACAAGAAAGGAATTTATTAGTTTATGCAACTAAAAATTCAAGAGTGAACTACAGTTGAATTTAGGAACTTGAAGGTGGTCATTAACCCTAACTAACCTTCACTATCACTTCTCTTTGGACTAAATTTGCAGGAGATAGGAATGTGGTTTGTCCACATCTCAGGGTTTTATGGTCCTTTCAGGTCCCACTCCCAGAGGAAGTGACTACATCGCAGCTTCCTTGAATGTCCAGACATCAATAAAAGAATGCTAATTGGCTCTGCTAGGATCAAGGACCTCTCTCTTTGGATAAGGGATTGTGGCATCATGATATTCCTATACTGGAACATATGCTCATTTCCTTATCCAAGAGTCATTAAACTCTTCTTCCTCCATATTAAGATACATAAAATAATTATGGAAGTTCAAAATTAAGTGTTGTACATTATTTGAGCTTTCATCATTTTTCAAAAATTTCTTCCTTGGGAATTAATTTCAACGTCTTCCCATTTGCAAACTTTGCTTTTAATAATATCAGTAAAGCAGACTTTTTTTTTATGGTTCTCCATTCATTAAATAATTTGATCAAATATTTTCAACTGATTTTTGAATAAAATGTAACTGAAATCTGCATGCCTCAATATATTAGCTTCCTAGGGCTGCTATAACAAAGTACCATAACATAGTGCTTAAAACAATAGAAATTTATTCTCTCATAGTTTAGAGGCTACAAGTTTGAAATCAATATGTTGATATGGCCATGCTACCTCTGAAGGCTCCAGAGATTGTTCCCTGAATTCCTAGCTTCTGGAGGCTGCTGGCAATCTTTAGCACTACTTAATTTGTGGCTGTATCTTGCAATGCATCACTCAAATTTCTGCTTCTGTCTTCACATGACTATCTTTTCTCTGTGTATGTCTGTGTCTAAATTTCCCTTTTCTTATAAAGACAACAACCATTAGACTTAGGACTCACTCTAATCCATTATGAACTTATTTTACTTTGCTTACATTTACAAACTCCGTATTTCCAAATAAGGTCACATTCCCAGACACTGGGCTTAGGACTAGAACATAATTTTTGAAAGGACAAAATTCCACCCACTATACTCATTTATACAGAAAATTCTATATTTTTTTTAGTATACTTAGATTGATTTTTAGATTGGTTTAGATTTTTAGATTTTAAGAATCAGACATTTCCTCAATCCAGTTGGTAATTATTAAAGAGAGAAAATACATTCTATCATGATGAAGTATTTTATTACATCCAATATCAACTTTGTCATGATATTTTGTAGTTCATTTACTTTGTATACTTATAAATACTCCTAAATTTCTACATCTTTAGCTTCTTTTCAGATTGATTGCTTGCTGAAGTTTGGGAGAAATTACGACTTATATATATGCGTGCACTAAGTAAATGGAGTTCAGAAAAGATGCAAAGCAATGCAAGAGCCACTCGCTACAAGTTGAAGGATATTCAATAGATTATGCTTTATCAGCATGCAAAATTTCTCCAGAAGATCTATGCATAGCATTGGTTACTCACAGTTGGTCTGGATTGACTATACACTTGTCTCCAAAGTTAATAACCCTTGGGCAACACTATGGTTTTTAATAATTAAAGATAAATAATATTCTGTAACCACGCGTCTGTGACTTGCTTTGGGCAGGATATTATCAGCCTGTAAGGATTGTTTAGTAATGATTACATATAGTTTGCACCAGTTTCAGTGGAGTCTAGGAGCTGGGAGTGAAATGGGGTGGTTTTCAATGCTTAAGACACTCATGCAGCTAAAATATGCTTATATGACATAAAATATGCTTGTAAGAGACACTCATGACAAGTAGTTTTGAACTTCCTAGTACTGAGGGGTTTCTCATGCCCTTCATTAGTGGTTTCAGGCCTAGAGATAAAGCATATCCTGTGCTACCAAGCAGTGGGAGGACAAACAAGTTTGCTTCTGAGACCTCAGCACCTCTTTTAATGCATATCCTTCTCCTGCTGTTGCTGTACACTGTCATTTGTCTGTCATAAAGCTATTCTCTTAGCATAAACTGTTTAAGTCCTCTGAATTCTTTCAGCAATCAAAAACCTGAGGTGATGATTATGTAATTAACACAGGCTACACAGGACTGCACCTCTGAATAATATACAGAAAAGAAAATGAAACAAGAATTAAGCTGCAAGTTCTCTCCCATCTACCTTCTTGTTTTTCAAATTTTACCTCAATAGGGCCTAAAACCATGTATTTCACAATAGCGTTATCCAGACACTCCACAGCTTCTGCAGAAAGCAGGCCCTATTCCCTATTATGGAATTTCGTTTATGTCCAGAAGCAAAAGGTGATTCTGCACTGGTGAGGCCCCACCTGCAGGGATAAAGAAGCAGGTGGGTAAGACACTGGAGAAACACATCATTTTAAATGTAATATATATTTAAATTAATAAAGCGACAAACACACACATAGAAAAACTCACACATCAAAATGAATTATCACAAAGTACCCATCATACAGGTTAATAGAAAGATTATTACCAGCACCTGAGAGCACCCCTTATGTTCCCTATCAAGATCTATCTCCCCTCAGATAATCACCAGTCTAACTTATTTCAGCAGAAATCACTTTTTCGTAGATTCTAAGATTATATTTATGGAGTTGTACATTCTATTTTGTATCTGGTTAATGTTATTCAATATTATTTATATAAAATACATCCGTGGTGTTTTGTGTGACAGTAGCTCATTTATGTTAATTGCAATATAATATTCCATTGTATTGTATAATTTATTTATATAAAATACACTAGATTCACATTAACGTTGATTTTATTTTTAGATTTTAAGCATAATACTGCTAAGAATATTGGTTACATACTTTTAGTGCACATATATATTATTTCAGTTGGCTATATATTCAAGAGTGGAACTTCTAGTCATAAGATAATGCAGATATTTATTTTTAACAGAGATTGACACAAGTTTTCAAGGTGCTTGTGCAAATTTTCATTTACATCAGCATTGCTTAGCATTCCTTCTGTTTGTTTTTTGCAAACACTTGATATTGCCTTTTTTTTTTCATTTTAGTCATTCTGGTGGTTTATCATAATATTATATGCAGTTTTAATTTGCATTTTTCTGAGAACTAATGATGTTTACTACCATTTCATAAATGTTTATTGGCCATTAAGATATCCTCTTTTGGTGAAGTGCTTATTCAAGTCTTTTGCCTACATACTATTGTATCAGTTGTCTTTTTTATTGAAATATGCTCGATTAAATTTGAGCAAGTTGGAGACTGGACCCAGATGAAAAGTTAAGCTTGGCCATGCCAGATTTGAGATATTAGTTAGATGCTCAGGTGGAGGCCAAGGAAGCAAGTGGAGTGCATAAGTTTGGAGTTCAAGAAAGAAGTAAGTTTAGAGGTATACATTTTGAAGCTCTCAGCCTCTGGATGGACTGAGAGCCATGGAACTAAACAATATCAGCCAAAGTAAGGCTAACCCCTAAAGTACTCCAATCCTTAAAGGTTTAGAAAAGGAAATACTAAAAGGGAGACTGTGAAGTGGCTAGTGAGTTAAGAGAGAAACCGAAGGTTTGAAAGGTTTACTACCATTTCATAAATGTTTATTGGCCATTAAGATATCCTCTTTTGGTGAAGTGCTTATTCAAGTCTTTTGCCTACATACTATTGTATCAGTTGTCTTTTTAATTGAAATATGCTCGATTAAATTTGAGCAAGTTGGAGACTGGACCCAGATGAAAAGTTAAGCTCGGCCATGCCCGATTTGAGAAGTATGGTATTTCAAAAAATGAAGGGAGGATCAACTCTACCAAATAGCACTGTGAGTCTGGATAAAATCGACCCAGATTAGGAAACACAGTTGTTGGTAACCTTGAAAAAAAGTGATTTCATTGGGACAAAAGTTTGATGGGAGCAGGTTAATGAGAGAATGTCATGTGAGACAATGGAAAGAGCGGTATGGATACTTTTATGATAGTTGCCACAGAGTAACCTAAAGAACTGGGAGTGGTTTGGAGGTCTACTGCTGAGTGGAGAATTTTCTTCTTTAAAGATGGGAGATGTTATAGCATAAGTCAGGTTTGCATTTGATCTTGAGGTGAGGAAAACACTGAGGATGCAGGAAAAGCGGAATAATTGCTGGAGATGTATAACTGTATAAACTCAAGGGGATGCAATTGAGTGTACAAGTTAAGGAGTTGGTGTAGGAATGATTTATCACAATGAAACAATTACTCCACAGTCACAGACAATGAATATCAGAACTTCATGTAAGTCAGGTTCTTGGGCATTGCTGGCTAAACCATGTAACCCATCTCATTCTGATTGTGGAATTGGCTCTTGCTGCTCTAAAGTAAGTGGAATCAGTAACGGGGAGCAACAGAGAACACATCATATATTGTGCAGTGCACTAATCACCTTAAAACTTCAATAAAACCCTTTGAATTGACTATTTTATAGTGTAGAAATTGAAGCTCCAAAAGATTGAGTAATTTTCAAAGCACCACTTAGCTACCATGTTGCAGAGCTGTGAATTAAATTTCACGTTTGAAGGTTTTTTTCCTAGGGTAACCATACATTTTTATATACGATGCTGGGTGAAACAAGACTTTCTAGAGCCAACACAGCGTCTGGTCACATTATCTTTTTCTTCCACCTTTTGATATCTTTTAATATTCAATTCAAAGCATTCCATTTAATTTCCATTTTTCCATGGCTATTTTTGACAAAAGTAATAATCTTAAGTTTGAAAAATTATAATAAAGACAAGAACACTTAAGTATGCATAAAGGATTAATTTATTGAAATGACTGCTTAGGAAATAATGATAATAAGCGCAACTCCAGAAACTATTTTTATATATATTTTTGATATAGTTATGTACTACTTCCAACTCAAAATTGAACTTTTTTGGTAATTATTGAATTAAAATTTGGAAAATAGAAGTTATAAGTCAAACTCAAGTTAAAATAGATGTTATATAATACATAAAATAAATTAAAATAATACATTTTTATTTTTCCATATAAAATTATTTTAAAAATTATTAATTTTTGATAACATGATACAAAAATTGAAAAGATGTCACATTTCCCACCACAGTCAGTTCTGTGGAATAGAAAACAAATATAGAATTAGTTATATTGTATGATAATAACTAATTATCTCCTCCCACTTGTAATTTTGATGTGACTAATTCATAAGAGAAATTTATTTAAAATGCACCATGTTGTGCTCTAGATGGTATGCAAAAGTCTCCTAAGACCAAATAGCAACTTGTCTGGAAATGTCTCAGTGAAATGTCTAGTCTATAATGATCAGAAAAAGATTTGTATCTTAAGAATCTTAAAGCTATATTCTCTCTCCTTTTAAATCCTCACATTTGGACTAATTAATTTTATTTTGATCTATGAACTAAAAACAATATATAAATATTAAATGAGATAAAAACAATTGAATTTATGGAGTGTAAGGTAGAAATGAGAATGCAAGTTAATTTTTTTTAAAGTTTAAAAATATTTACATAAAAGTAGAAAAAACTATTTTCAGTTTTTTTCTAAAAATGATATTAATCAAGCATAACAATATAGGCACTTGAAAGCAGAACAGTCAAATCTGTCAGTAGCATATTATTAAAATTAAAATTATTTGAGATACAAAAGATACATAATTTCAAGTCAGTAAATAATAGTTAACTATTTACATGCCCATGACACATTGATAATTAATAAATAAGGTGGTATATTGATGGAGTTTGTCACTATCTTGGGCTTATCCAGGAGAATAAAATGTAAAAAGGTGTTAACTATAAAAATAATCAGTCTAATCTTCAAATCTTACCAAAATCTTACCAAAAGCGAGGAAAGAACATTAATTTTGAAATCTTCTCAGACCTTAAAAAATAAACAAACGAGAACACTTTTACTAGAAATTTTGAGTAATGAAGTAAGCATTTTAATCATTTGCCCTCACATGTACATATATTAAAAACAAGATGAGAAATAAGACATATGGGAATAGATGTGCACAAGAAAACTTCAGAACTGTAGAAAATAATGAACCCTCTTTATTCCAAACCCAGATTATCAAATTTAATTCTTTCTTTAATAAGCCTGATCCTCTTTACCTATATTACCAACAGATAATTAAATCAGAATCTCTGAAATAATTTCTTCCCAATATTCAGTATCTTCTACATAGGAAATTAAAACTATTGTATCAAAATCTCTGTGAATAGGCCTGTACATTGGGATTATTCTATTGTATAACTAGTGTTGAGAATCTCTGATCTAAACTATGTACATTTTAGATTCATTCATAATTCATTTATTTTATTCTGGATCTCTCACTTCTAGTATACACACATTATGAATAAAACAGCAGAGTTAGTGAATTTGGACTTACTTGTTGCAAATTGTAAACGGGGACAAATGGTTGAGCCACAGGGTCCAACTCGCTGTCAGAGTTAAGCAGAGGCTCTTGGTACTGCAGAAGGGCTTGGATGGGCATATTTCTCTGAGGGTAGGTCATCACTTGCTGGGTAAAAGGCATGACTTTGGGCTGAGGAATGGAGAGCAGGGGCTGAGTAGGAAGCATAGGAATCTGAAAAAGAGGCTGGGAGACCTGGTGCATCAAGGGCTGGACCTGAGGCTGAGAAAGGTGTGGATTTTTGGGATCAGTGAGATTTGGGATTTGGCGTTCAGAAAACGGCATCACTTTGCGCTTAGGAAAGGCGGTCTCTTTAGCTTTAGAGACTTCCATTATTTCAGGCTGAAAGAAAGGCAGCACCATAGCAGGCTGAGCAAAAGGCAGGACGTTTTGTGGGAGAACAGTGTAAGGGATGGGCTCAGCGTAAGGATAGAGTACAGGCTGTGGCTGGACAGAGGAGTGGATTTCGTCCCGGCGTCCATTCTAGAAAGAAAGAAAAAAAAATTTCGAGTTCATAATTGAGTTGTAATTGCCATTCATGATGAATTAACTGCCTCTGTTTTGAACAATCATAATTGAGTGAAAAGAAAGAAAATATTTTACTTATGTTGGTTAAGAAATTATTTGGGGTCATAAGAAGACTAATGAGTTAAATATTCATTGGAGAGATTTCTCATTAACCTCTTCAGAGGTGAACACAGATCAAACTAAAATCAATATTTGGGTATTTCGAAACTTCTTTCTCTTTCTGAGTTGCCTTCAATAGCTGTAGCTCTGCATTCTGGTATTCAGATGGCATGGACTTGTCAATATAGTGTGTCGATAATAGATCAAATTGTTTCCATATAATGAAGGAAAATATACTTTAAAAGACTTAGTTAAATAACTCCAAGGTTTATTTTTGTTCGTTTTAACAAAAAGTAAACATTACTCTGTGGTTTAATTCAAAGAGTTACTCAACACCAGCCAACTTTGAGCACTATTTTCCTTGGTAGAAGGTAGCCATTGTGAGTCTTCAAAGAGGCATCAATTTGTAAATTAATTTTGATTTAAAAAAATATTTGGTGTAAGTTCCAAACAAACCAACTCCATTGATAAAACAGGGAATCTGAAATATTACAATTAGATAAATATGTTACTATACATATAAGTCAATTAAATAAAGAATTTTATGTTGTCTAAAAATCTTTATCTTTAAGCAGGATCTACTATTTAATAACAGCGATATTGTCACACGATTGCGTACTCAATTGTTCTGTACCTTACTTCTCTCATCTGTTAATGAAATTCTTTTATGAACTGCATGTATTTATAAATATGAATATAAAACTGTCTATGAAATGTCAATGTAAAATTATTGAATATTTACAGTGTCACAGCTTATAAACCTTTGGGAGTTATGAATATACTGTTATAGATAAGGAAATTGAAGTACAGAGAAACTTAAGGCCAAGGTCTACAGCTAATAAATGATCAAATTAGGATTTGAAACATTTTGCCTTCCTATTATCTTTCATCAGCATATGCATCTTGAGAATAAGGGGAACCTAGTTCTCAGCCTGAAAATATTTCTACTACTATATGTTTATGGAAAACAGGTATAGCATTAATAAAGTGAGCAAATCAATAATCATTCTTAAGTATTTATTCTATACTCTGCAAGTTGATTATGAGTTTTAAAAATTCACTTATGTCTTGAAAATATATTGACTTAATCAAGTTTTATCTCTTATATTGGCATTTATCTTATTAACATTCTTTAGACTGACCATACACCTATTTTGTATGTATTACATTTTATAATAATTTTAGAAATATCATAAACAAATTACCTTTCTTTGTTGCTGTTTCTCACGTTCAGACTGCTCAAGTTTCTGCTAAAAAACAAATCACATAAAAAGAAATATTATCATCTATAAAAATTAAATGGAGGAAATTTTGAAAATACGTACATTTAAATATGGGAGTTTTACCTTTTTGATGTGTGTAATAGATTCCTTCCAAAAAACAAAAATAAAATTAGGTTAAGTTTTAATGAACAATTTTTATTTGTCAATATGAGTCAGAAAATGAAGGCATTTAACAGATTAATGTGGACACCTTGTTTAATAATATCATTAAAAACTCAGGATAATTACTGAAACTTATATGTTACATTGTTCCTTATAAACCTATTGTATAAAAGAAAGAAAGATGAATGCTGTCAGACAGAAAAGAAAACTAGCAAACAGTACAAAAAGAGGCATTTAATAGATGCTGATTTTTCTCTATCACTGTTTCTTCCTACAATAACAAATGAACTCTAATACTCTATCTAATTCCAAAAGAATAATATTCATTAATTATACATTATAATGGCCATTGATACATTCTGGTCATCATTCTTAGTTCATTTGTTATGTTTAGGCTTCAAATGAATTATAGAAACTAAATACCTTCCTAAGGATCTGATATCATTTGTGAAGAGACAGTATATACCAATGTACATTTAACTAACAGATGATCACAGACCCTCCTCTCCTCAAATGATACAAGGGTAAATATCTATCTAACTCTCTTGGGCAGATTTAGGACTAAAACTAAGTCTTATTACCTCTTATTTACTAAATTGAGTATTGTAATTACAAAATGTATCTATTCGCATGTTTGCCCACTCACTATATTGCCAGCTTTTTCCTATGGGCTTCCACTTTTTAGTTTGTACTGCAGCTCCTAGTCAATGTTTGATCCACAGAAGGCACTCAATAAATGTCAAAACAGCAAATTAGGTCAGTATGGAGAGAGATCAAGACAGAAAAAAAGGACCGTACAGTTCATTTGTGAGGGGATGCAGTGACACAATTTCAAGTAGAAAGTCAACTTAGAAAGTGCTCAATTACTGAATTCTGCAGCATTTATTCCATCCTTAAACATATATAATGGAAATTTACATCAGAACTTATATGTCAGAACTAGCTGCATTGTCCTAAATGCCCTAAAGTAACACAATAGATAGTACAGCATGTAACTGTTAAAAAATCGAGGAATTTCTTCAGAATGAATGTTATCTTACCTCACTATTTGAAAGGCTTTCTACAGTCTGTAAAGAAGAAAAAAAAAGTCAACAACTGGTTTCTCCTAGATCATGGGAGAATACTATTTTATGGTTGGAAAATTTTCTCTGAATAAAAATATCTTACCTCACTGGATACACTGATTTCTTCCTTCTATAAAGAAAAAAAAAATCTTAGTTTCTATAGCTAACTCATTATTAAACATTTTTCCTACTTACGTCTTACCTTTTTATGCAGAGCTACCTCCTTCACAAATTTAAGAAATAAAAAATGTTATGTAGCTTTTGAGAGTATTGAATGGTAATTGTTTTTATGTCTTTTATATTTGGTAACTCTAATGGTGTATTTTAATTTTACCTGAATGAAGAATAATTTTGTGTGGGTAACAGGAAAGCAGTTATTTTAATTTGTATTAAATACTTTTTATTATGATTATAAATATGTTCACGGTTATGGCCTGATACTCCATCTTCTGGATGTCTTTGGATAGATACAGGTAGAATTTGGTCAAGTACCCTAGGGTAAGAGGCACATATGTTTCATCATGGGAATAAGACATTTATCTAGGCTGCACATTTACGCAGCTGTATTTGTGCAATATTATTCTTTTTGTTGTTTTCATATTTGTTTCTTCTTATTTTTGTCTGCTGCTTATTAGTTTATTATTTTTTCCTTTAGAGACTGATGGCACAGTGGTGTGGATAGCATTTAACCTAGAATTGTGGCCCTATAGGACACTTGAAATAGTAGATGAGTATAAATGATTTTCTTTGAAGTAAAAGCAAAAAATTGTTTAATTTTGCTTTATTTGTACATTTAAAATGTTGGTGATGTTGTCTATATGGGTGCAGGTAGTCCACTACATGTTAATTATTTAGAGATTTTCTTACCTCCCTAGCAAGAGCAAGGGCCACCAGGCAGGCAAGGATGAGGACCTTCATGGCTATCGAGTCCTGTGAATGGGAAGTGAGGGAATGATAACACAGTGGTCAATTTATTTTCTTATTTACTTCCTTTTTAAAGAAACCAAAAATAACATAAAATTAAAATGTCTGCATTTTAGAAAAAAATATTAATAGAAATTTTAGCATATAACTGAAGTCATAATCGACCACTGGTTCTGACTCTTACATATCAATTTCATACTTCATTGGCAGTCAGTCAGATTTTTTCAACTATCAGCTCTACCTTACCTCATTCTTTTTCATCTTATTCACAGTACTTTGAGTTTTTTTTCAAAAGATAAAAAAACTTATAAATATTTATGGGGATGGGGAGCACAGCATAGGGGATGCAGTTAGCATTAATACGTTGGCTAGGTGGAGGGCCAGGGGAGGGAGGGAGCAATTGGTGGAATCATTTTCTGAACTATATAGATGTCTAACCAATGTACTGTATACTTGAAACTAGTTAAAATTAATTAATTAATTAATTAAAAATGTTTATAGAAAGCTTTATTAATCGATTCATTTATTCAAAAATGAATAATATTTACTTAGCACCCTTTATTGCCAGATGCTGTCTAGGTACTGAGATTATAGCAGCAAACAAAATATTAAGTTCTCAGCCCTGGTGAGATCCTCAGTTCTGTTGGGAAAACTGATCAAAGAAAATGTATACATAGAAGATCATATTTTATTTTTACCTTCCCTTTACTAAACTAAACATTTTCCATGAATATTTTGGTTTAATCATATTCCTTTATTTCCAATAAGACAGATTTTTATTTGAGCATTTCATTTATTTGCTCCACTTATCCAAGTGCTTTCTTGGACTGATTTGTTTGTTCTTCCTCTATTTATGCCCCCTACACAGTCTTCATCCTCACACACCTAAAGATGTCCCTTCTTCTTTTTGCCACGTAACTTTAGAGGTCATATACTATGCCTCTCTTCCCTCTGATCTCTTAATGATTTACCAAAGCATCAGATTCTCTTGCCCAGTCCCCACTCTAGCCTACCACTTCTCGTAGCATAACATAAAATATGTTAACACTTTTGACCAAAGGTACCAAATGCTTGGTTTTGTTGCAGTTCCATAATTTCTTGTAATAAATTTGTGCCACCCATATCCCTTGACATACAATCTTCAACTCCAAATTTTGAAACTAAATAAAATAGTTGAAATAAAAATAGTTTATGAACAAGTACCTAATCCACCTGAAAAATGTTCTTTCTAATATAGAAAGGTTGAAAATAGGTCTCTTTATTAGGGGAAGAAGTATTTTTTCTAGATTTTTCTCAGGTGTGCTATATAATTCTTTACTTTGCTTAAGACCTCTATAAGCTTAACAATAATTTTTCATCATCAGATCTCAAAAAAAAGAATATATTATTCTATTAGAGATTATTATGGGTTGGGAAGATCTTATTGTATTTTCTATATTTTACAATTACCATTTTATATACCAATTTTTAAGCTAGAGCTCTGTTATTGGCTAATATATTCTAAGGTACTTTCTTTCAAATCTTCTCTTTGTTTTGTTTTTTTTTTTTTGTCTCTTCTAGAATACTCTTACAAAGCACAGCACCTTTTAAAACTTAATTCTGTATTTCTTGTATCTATTTTAATATTATTTTGAAATATTATAAATTGATGAATAAGGTGAGATGTCGCATATTGTAAACAAGTTTGATGAATACCTTCTTTCTCTAAAAAAAATTCTTCATAAACATTTCAACTAGTGCATGTTCCTAAACAACTCCTACAGCTTCTTGACTCAATATGCTACATTATAAATAAAGCTTGGATAAAGCTTTCCCAATAATCATATCTTTTTATAATAATTTAAATATACTTGCTTTTATGATTGTGGCATGTTTAATTAAATTAGAAAACTGTTTAATTCAGAAAATAGATCTTTTAAAATAACCTGTTCACTAGCCTTGTACTAAAAAACAGTAATCACTATTACTACATTTTCTTAGACTCATACAGCTTATGCTGTCGTTATAATTTTTACCAAATCTTTATAGGCCCTTCTGCTTTTTTTAACCTAAGTGTTCAAAATAATATCAGCATTACTTTAAATACCCTTATTTCAAAAACTATGTTTATGCAATTATTTTCTTCATATATCTCAATCTATTTTGAAATAAAGCTACAGAGGGGATACATCAAATTTATATCTGAAATTCTTACCTGTTTTCCAAGGTGGAGGACAAGAAGTGAAGAAGTTAAGTGGATGATGGTCTGTCTGCTTTTGTAGCTGCTTATATACTGTATTTAATGACATGCTAATTTTGTGGTCTTGATAAAATCAATAGTGAATTGCAATTCCAAGAAGTCCACATGATTAGAAAATGATTTCTGCCTAATATCTGTCCCCAGAAATTCTTGGGAGCATTTTAACAAGAGAGTAATTCACATCTGATCAAGGAAATTTGTGTAGGAAATGCAACTGTCTAATAACTAAAGATAGTCACTGGAGGACAGTGACACTATGGCTCCATTCTCAAGTTACTGAGAACACAATTAGGTATCTTAAGTACTTTGTGGGTCCTCATGATCTTAATTGTGGGGGAATTCTATATGAGCACCAGATATACACATGAGCTTCACAAAAGCAATTTTATGCTAACTTAAGCAGTCGTTAGTGTTTTATGCTGCAATGGAGAAACTGACAAGATCAATCCATGAGGATAGCTAAGGCAAACAGCTAAGATCTCGGGGCCACTTGATTTTGGAACAATAAATCATTCACTTAAAACCAATATCTTGTACACAAGAAGAATAAGACTTCCTCTGAAGTGGAACTTCTCAGAAAAGGAATCTGAGTAGCTGGAATAGGCAAAATCTTTGGTAATTCTGTCATAAAAGTTTTGCAAAATGTCATGGATACTTACTTACCTGAGAAATATTGGTTACCTTTTTCTAGTTCAAGCATAATAATTATAATGGCTTTTTTTTTTTTTTTTTTTTTTACTTAATACCAATCCTATGCCAGGCATTGCACACATAGATTTTGTAAAATTGACACAAAGACATTATGAGATAGCTCTTCTCTCTATATTTGGTTTAAGAAATTGAGACACCAAAAGGTTAAGTAATTTGCCAAAATCACATTGTTTGTTAATGGCAAAGATACCATTGAAAACCAGATCTGTCTGACTACATGTGTTTCTATTTGATTATATGCAATGCCAATGTCTTAACCTCATGAGATTTGGTATAAATTTTAGCCATCAATGTAGCATTTGGGCTTAAATGTGCATAATTTGTTATGCCTAGATTGAAGTAATGGGGCACTGGTGTTGAGTGTGGGCAGGGGAAACTGGTGTTTAAGGAGCCATTATTTTAATTCGCATTTAAAAGGATGTATAGAATTTTGAGATGTGATTAAATGGGAATAAAATCTTTTGGCTGAAGTAAATATAGAAACTTGAAGAGCGAAATACCAAGTTTGATGGGTTTTGCACTTTAGGATACATAGAGGGTATAGAGTATAAATTATTGTTGCAGGGGTTTAATGAAGTAGGATCATGGATGCTTTTGAATTTCAGGTAATTCACTGGAAATAGTAAAGATACTAGAGATTTGAAAAAAAATGAAGGATTATAAAATTTCTTGGACTCTGTCTTTATGACAATATGTCAGGCAACCTAAGAAAGGAGGTTATCATATCATGTTATTATAGTCTAAATAAAACATTATAATGACCTCAACTAGGGAGATGGTGCTGAGATCTTGAGCAACAAGAAGGCAAACTTCTCAAAATATGAGAAATGTGTTAAATCAAGAAAATGAATGAATAAAGTATGCCTAGATAATTAAAAAATTAGCCATGTTATAAACAAAGATAAAAAAAAACAAGTTGAAACAAGCTGACATTAGATACTGAGTTAAATCTTATACATGGTAAGTTTGAAGGTATCTAGGAGGTATTGTAAATTAAATATAATGCTCAAAAGAAAAGTACAACTGTAGAAATGATTTTTTTTCTTTCAGACAAAGGAATAAATAAACTTCCTTAGGAGAAAAGTTTCAAGTGAGAAGAGAAATTGTCCAAGAATAGAACTTAAGTATACTAGTATACCCTGTGATTCAGGGGCTGGTACAGCAAAAGGAAATTGGAACAATTCAGAGTACCAAGGAGAACAGAATAGTGGGTCGTGGAAACTATAGAAATAAATAGCTAGACAAAACAAGTGGTGTCAAGGGTGAAAATGTTACACAGATGTGGAGTTAGGTGGAAACAGAGAAAATATTTTCAGACTTATGAAATCACTATTGCTGTAACCATTAAGATACACTCCAAGTGGTTAAGAAGTAAATAATGTGCGAGGAATTAAAAGCAACACTACTCTACTGAGATTTTAGAAGAGGTAAGGATACTTATGGAATGGTATCTATGACTATAAGGACAGACAGAATCATGGGAAGGTAATTTTAAGATAGAGATTTGTAGCTTAAAAGAAAAGCGCTATTGGTAAAAAAAATGCTGAAACACACCAAGAGATGAGATAAGTCCATGGAGCAAGTTACAGCAGGATCAGGGTCAGAAACAAAAGAATTATTTGTAAACCTATACAAATGTACCAATTTTTCTGAGACAGGGGAAAAGGAGGAGAAGATGAGCAAATATAATACATACTTCGAAATACAATGTAGGAAAGTTGAAATTAAATGGTCTAACTTTTACAGAAAATAGAGGATGGGGTTTTCAAATTACAATGAAGGAAGTGGATATGGATTAGGGATATTAAAAAGAGGAAAAATTTTTCCTTATTGTGAAAATAAAAATGAATAAAAGGATCCACAGCAGTAATATCTAGATGAAAGTAGACATCAGATTGTTTTCCTTACCCAAGTAGATTTATGGCAAGATGGTTGCAGTATAATATCAATAGGTCAATAGAATTGTTGGGGTGGAGAGAGGGGTTTGAATGTATTTGTGCTAAAAATGACTACTCACAAAGTATCGATCGAGCTAGGAAGAAAGAGAAGCCAGTAGCTGAGAAATAAACCAGAGCACTGAAAAGGGCTTGAATGACTAGAGATAGGAAAAAAGGCAAAAAGCAGGCCTAATGAGAGTGAGCAATCTCAAGAAGTACAGATTTGCGTTTTTATCAGATGGGAATTTCAGCATTAGAAAAGAATTTCTAGACAATGCCTAGATCCAAAGAATAGTTACGCATGCAGAATGCTGAAGATAAGTGGACATGAAGTTTGTTGAAGGTGAAGAGTAAAATATATTTCATATTAAACATCTATGCTTGCCAGGCATTTTGCTAGTTGCCAAGAATGCAACAATAAATAAAAAGGCATAATTTTTGTACCCAAGGAGATGAAAGCCTGGTAGAAAAACAAATATGAAACCTACTTATAATAAAATGGAATAAATATTTTCATAAAGCTGTAATAAGATACAATAGGCACAAAAGAAATACCTAGCTCATTTCAGCTGATAGATAGGAGAGGCAAAGAAGATCTTCATGAAGCCATGAGCCCTGAGCAGGACTTCGAAGCCAAAAGAAGAAGGATTTAACCCGAGGAGAGGAGAGAATTATAGGCTGAAAGGAAAGGAAGAATAGGGTCTTGTTTATCAGAAATAAGTCACTACAACTAAATTAAGTAGGGAATCAGGGTCATGAAGTGCAAAGAAGGGAGTAGATGGAGATAAGAACAGAGAAAGAGAAAGGGGTCAAGTAATGAAGAGCAAAGCATGCTACGTTCTTAAGGAGCATGGATTATATTCCATAGATAATGAGGATTTGTTGAAGTGTTTTAGGAAGGAGAGGAGTATTTAGAGAGTAACTGCTTCTATAGAAAAATGATAATAGTGCAAGTTTATTAAAATGGGACTGCTCAAGTTTGGGCTTATATATATTTTGCAGTGACAGTGTTTGTCAGCTAATGTGCATGGAAGAACAGAAGATGGAAGAAACATAGATTTGTAGCTTAAGAACAGAGAGGAGCAGGCCTCAAAAGTACTTAGTACGTGCCTATTTACAAAAGCAGCCTTTAAGTTTCTTTGTCTCTTTAGTGATCGATTTTCAAAAATATAACTGGTTGATTGTGTTTGACACTACTCATTTTTACAATGTTCTTTTTTTCTGGGCATTGCTTGTAATATGTGTATTTGGAACTTAAGCACAGGTAGACACCCTTCTAAATAAAGTAAGTAAAGTATTGTATAATTAACAAATTTCCTTCATAATATAACTTGCATTTATGTCATGCTAGATGTAGAGGGAGAGGAACACTCCTAATTCTTACATCTTTTTTATTGCTTAGAAAACCTAATTTAATGTCTATTGTGAATTTGAACTATTCAACTTACATTTATTCTAAGACTGTGTTTATATTAAACAAGGCGAGAGCCATAAAAAGAAAGGATGCACTAATCCCAAAGTCATAGGTCCAACTAGAAAAGGTCGTGGCTGCCGAATGCGCCCTGTGTATTAGCTCTCAGTTGCCAAGTCCACAGGCAAAAACATGTGATTTCTAAGAAAAGAAATACAAATGCAAGCATTTTCTACTCATTCAACATTTCCTTTTTAATTTCTTAGCAAAATGCTTTACATATTGTATAATAAATACAATATTTCCTTGTGACTCTCATTCACCAATTTTGAATTACATTAATTACATTAATCATTTGAATTACATTAATTACATAGTTTTGAACTCAATTGGGTGAGAAAAGTATGCAAAACCTACATCAAGGAAATCACTAACAATATTTTAGAGAAAAGGGCTTGTCCAAGAAAAAATTTAAAAGCCAGAGCTTTAGAATAACACCAGGTGCCATAGCCAGGTAAGCATCAGCACACAATGACAAGGAACAAAGTGCCATGTGGGCAACCCAAGCTTTTCCAATGCATAACTAAAGAGTTGCTATTTTATAAGGTAAAATAAAATTTCATCCATTAAAATTTTATAAGACAACCCTGTATGAGGAGCAAGATATAATCAAAGCAAGATGTTCTAGGACTATTAGTCATAAACAGAATTTGTTCATCCAAAGCTCTTTCCCATATTGGGTGACAGATCTGAAATGTTCAGGCATGAGATTCGGATGAAGTGCAAAGGTAATAGCTGAAGCCTTATAAATAATACCTTCAAGAAAAAGCAGATGATAAAGCAAGATAAAAAGTATAATAAAAGGACTGAAACTGTAAAAGACCCTAAATGTCATTCATATGGCATTTTAAAGATTTTTTTACAGATAAGGAAACTGAAGACATGAGAATTTGCATTATTTTCTTAGGATCCTAAAGCTGGTACTAAATACCTCTGTAATATTTGAGGCACTGTTAAGAACTTCCAAAACAAGAGGAAAAAAGAAAGTGTTATAAACAAATAGTATGGATTTATATAATGATCCAGTTTTATGTAGAATATAACATATAATTGATTACTTTTATAAATAACTAGATAAGGGTAACTATCTTAGCATTATTTATGTAGATAATTATAATTTTTCTATGATAGTATTCAAATATAAAATAGCATCTTATATTTAAAATATAGCTATAAAATTTATAAAATTAAGAATCATAGAATAAGAAAAATGTTCTCTGAACAGGCAGACATCATGGAAGCATAAAACTCAAAGTGCTTATTTATACATAGGACACACTCTTACTCCTAATGATTCTTACTTTACATATACAGTCATGTGCCACTTAATGATGAGAATAAGTTCTAAGAAATGCATCATTAGGCAATTTCATCATTGTGTGAACTTATAAGAACCTAGATGTACATGTATAAGAACCTAGATGGTATAGCCTACTACACACCTATGCTACATGGTATAGTCTATTGCTTCAAAGCTACAAGCCTATACAGAACAACACAAGATTAACTCAAGCACAAGTGAAAATGATGCATCGAGACTCCATAAACAGGAGATACATGAGGCTGCTCTCCGTATAACATGGCGTAGTGTTTTAAAGGAAACTTTTTAATACATAGAAAAAGTACGCTCTAATGTAATGATTAGTTGTATAGTAAATACATAACCCAGTAACATAGTTGTTTATTATCATTATCAAGTATTATGTATTGTACATAATTGCGTCATACTTTTACATGGCTGGTTGGCAGCACAGTAGGTTTGTTTATAACAGCATCACCATAACCATGTGAATAATGCATCATACTACCACATTATGATGGCTATGATGTCACTAGGTGATAAGAATTTTTCAGCACCATTAAACTCTCAAGGGACCACTGTTTATATGCCTTTTGTCATTGACCGAAATGTCTTTATGTAACATACGACTATAATCACATAATTTCTCACAAGTTCATGATGCATTTGTTGAGCACACACTATATGCTAGGCCATAGTTTCTTAACCTTTGTATTATTGACATTTTGGGCAGGATAATTCTTTGTTGAGAAGGCTACCTTGTGCATTGTAGGATATTTAGCAGCATAGCTGTCCTTTACCCATAAGATGCCAATAGTACCAACCACCTAGCTATTAGAACAAAATATATCTCAAAATATTTCCAAATGTCCTCTGGGGAGATAAAATCATCCAGGATTTAGAGCCACTGTGCTAGATGATGTAAAAGACTACATGATTATACAAAGATGAAGATGGCATTGATCCTGCTAATGGATAGATCATGAAAGTAGAAAGACAAATAACTAGACATGGTCATGTAAGTAATTTCGTCAGTCCATATTCTTAATTTCACTCTCCACACTCTCTTATACCATTTTCTACCTATGAAATAAATCTCTTTTAATAACTGAAATAAAAAACTATTTGATTCCACTAGAACCTTAGACTTTCCAATGAGCCCGTCAATTTTTCACTGCTCTTTAAACTTCTTCCACTTTGAATTTTATGGTAAGCGTTATTATCACACCTTTACATATACACTCAAATCCCTTGTCTCTTATTTTACTATACTGACTTTAAATCATCTCCCATGTTAATCCAAGCTCTACCTCTGTCCTTGTGAATATAGCTGAGAAAAAATACTAAAACATGATAAGTGTTCTCACTTTAAAATGAAATCCAGCAGTCACATTATGTATTTCCTCCCACTTTCCTAGACCTTATGCAATAATCAAAGCAACAACACCTTTCCTCATCTGCATATCCAACAGCAGGTGACTTTTCTTCCTATTTTACTGAGAAAATAGAAGCAATTAGAGATGAGATTTTCAAAATCATGACAAAACATAACTTTCCCATCTATTTATATTTCCATATTCTTTGTTACCTATTTCCTATTCTTTGTTCCATATTCTTTGTTACCTGTTCTTAGCAAAGCCAAATCTTACTCTTGTGCACAAGAAACCATAACTTCCTATCAACTCAAGGAAATTGCATTGCATCACAGTTTTCCACTCTTTACATCCTTCCTGTCAACGTTCTTTAATTTCTCCAATCTGAGAAAACATAGTCCTTCTCTTGCCCATTCCCTTGGTAACACTACACCATTTCTCTCCTACACTTGCAGGGGTAGGAGGAATAACTTTTTCAAAAATTGTCCATACTTGGTATCTTCAATTTATTCTCTCTCATTTTTTTTATAATCAGATTTTCACATCTGCAGTCCACAAAAACTTTTAGCAAGGTCAAAATTGACATTTATTTTTCTAAAGCCAATGGTTTTTTCTAGGTCTTTCTCTCGTGCTATCACAGCATTCGACATATGTGACACTATCTTTGGCTCCCATGTTATTATACTCTCCCAATTCTTCTACCTTTGTGGCCACTCTATCTCATACTCATTGATAGTTTCTCTTTATTTTGAGGATGTGTAATAAAAAAGTGTCCTAGGATTAGTTCTTGGACCTCTCTTTTCTGCCTATACTCACTTCTCTGTTGAATTTATCCAGGATCAGGTTTTTCATTATCATTAGCTTATGTCTCTCAAATTTAGATGCAAACCCAACCTCTCCCCTATATTTCAGATTTGTATACCCAACAGGTTAATCACCTGTCTCCAAAGATGTCTTAATAGAGAATGTCAAACTTAAGATATCTAAAACTGAACACCTGACTGTCCCCAAAACCTTGCCACCCTTACAAACTTTCCATTACAATTGACTTTCTGACATCCCTCAGGCCAAAAACTAGTAGTCATCCTTGACTTTTCTCCTTTTTCTCACATCCCACATCTGACTCATTAGCAGTTCTCTTTGGTTCTGTTTTCAAATGGCATTCAGAATCTGACACTTTCATCACTTTCATTGCTACCACTGTAGTTCAAGCCACCATTATAGCTTCCTTGGACTATAAGAATAGCCTAATGGGTTTCACTGCTTCTTTGCTTCAGGCTATTTTTAAATGAAAAGTCAGAGTGACACTCTTAAATGCAATTCATAGCATTTCACTTCATTGCATACAGTTTTCCATTGGTTTTCTGTCACTCATTTGTATTAAAATCCAAATCATCAAAATGACCTAAAATAACTTACTTCATCATACCCCCTTATGCCTCTCTAATCTCATGTTCTATATTCTTCATTTAGTTCCTGCTCTTATCCTACTGACCTTTTTGCTATTCTTTGAGCACACTAGGTGAGTTTCCACCTGAGAGTTTTCCATTTACTGTTTCCTCAGTCTGGAATTCTTTCCCAGATAAACGCACATAAACCACCCACTCTCTTCTCTTCTTAAGTCTTTATTTACCTTTCTCATAAGTCTTTTCCTGGCCATGTTATCTCACACTCCTCCTAACATTTCCTACTCTACTTTCTTTACTTATTTTTCTTCTTGGCATACAATACAATCTAAATACTATACATTTTATTGTTTTTAACTATGATTTGTTTTGATGCCTGTCTACAATTGTGTTTCTGTTACACTGTACAATTATAAATCTGTATCCCTTAAAAAGAAAGTAAATTTCCTGAGGACTATATCCTGAGAGCCTATAATAGTTCATCTAGTTTATTTAAATAAGTTTAAATATTTTATGTAATAAATGTTCATTTAAAGAGTTTAAATAACTATTAATGAATGAATGAATGATGAATCTATGTTATTGACTAAAGTACAGCATCAGTGTAAATACTCCATTAATGAACAACACACCAAATAAGCAATGACTATACCTTACTGAGGCTTGGAGGATATTTTCACAGAAGATATCTTGGAAAATGTAGAGAAGTTCATTAGTCAAGGAATGTGAAGAGAGGGCATTCTCTGTCAGAGGTCTATAGTAAAGTCAAGAAGACATGAAATTAAATAATGTTTTCAAGAAAAGTTGTGGATAAGGCAAAATGAGAGGCAAAAAGTGAAAACACCAGGAAAGGTGTGAAATGGCCTTGAATCCTTTGTTAATACCTTGGACATTATTGTGCATATAATAAGAAGACATAAAATATTTTTTTGCAGGAATATGACTTGTCATATCTGTTTTTGCAAAATAATTCTGAGAATAATGTGGATAATGACTTGGACAATATCAGGTTAGAAGTAGAAAGACCAGTTAGGAAACAAATTACAATTATCCAAGAAAGAGATTATGACATGAATGAAGCCACAGTCAGCTGAATGCAGAAATTATAGAGCAGAATCCACAAATGTAAATCTTTTTGGTTATTTGTTTTTCTACACATTTAATATTAAAGGGAAGGACAATACTGGTAATGTAGTTTAAGGATCAGAGAATTCAATACTGGTAATGTAGTTTAAGGATCATAGAATTCAGGATGGGAGAAAAATTGATGATTAATCTAGGCTAAAGGAAGACCAATGGAAATAAAATAAAGATGTAGAGAGTAAGGGAGTGAAATAAAAAAGTAGTGGGTTTAAAGGAGACATTAAGAGCAGATCTAGCCAACACAAATGACTGATCCAGACTTTCTCTGAAGAGTTAAAGAAATAAACAAGCATAGTTGTCAAGCCGCAAGCTAACTGAAGGGGATGGAAAACTGAATAAGACAGATTCCTCGCCCTCGGGAGACAAAGCTTTAAAATATATCCGTACAAAATGACATGGCCGATAGTCAGTTATAAAAATCGATAGGCAAAATAACACAATTGCTAGGAGATATAAAAATCAGAAATATTAAAAAATAAATTCGGAAAAATAATTCTACACGACAAACCACTTTAAATTAGTCAATGATTATAAATAACATATAACGATTGATGTTAAAAATTAGCTGGAGCTGCATATCAACTGCTTTCTCAGCAAAAGCTTGAATTCTCCAGAAGGACATAATCCATATTTTATCTAATCTTTTTAATGTCAAGTTTTGTTTTATTCATTTAAATCACTCGTCTGGCTTCTAGAGTTACTTGATCTGTATTTGTATTTTCTGATTTAGTATCTTCTATCTACATAAACATTTCTAAACATTTACAACAACACACATACACAAACATATTTAATTGTCACCATCGCAGAGATACAAAAACTGAAGATGAAGGTGATTTGTGCAATTTACAGTGCTAATAGGTAGTGGATATGAGTCTTATTATATTATGTGGTTTGTCATTCCAGTAAACAAGTTTTTATAATTGATAGATGGCTACCAAGCTTCAGTTATACATTCATTCGAATAATAAGGCACATTTATTTTTATCATAATGCAATTTTATTACCTATTCAAATGTTTTTTCAGATACGTGTTCAAAGAAAACCAGAAAATAGATCTGGAAATTATTTTTGCCTGTAGCCACCTAAATTTATACACATGAGAAACTGAGACCTGAGACCAGGCAAGAATTAAGAACCTCCGTGAACCACATAACTAGACCATAACAAAGGTGGGCCTACATAAAAAACAGAATGTTAATAATCAGTATTCACAATAAAACTCTCATTTCATGTCATCATGTTCTAAATCATCATATGAAATACTCCTTAGAATGCATAGTTACAAAAATTGAGCAGAAAAACAGTCTGTGATCATAGTGATTTCATAGAATTCAATGGTTTTGGTATTTTAAAGCACAGAACTACCATATCATGGAGAAACAAGGTTTAAATCATGCTGAGATAACCTATTGCAGTTCATCCATTGCCTGGACTTGTCTTTTTTTTAGAAAACAAGGTAATATTTTCACATATCCTTTCTTTCATACTTCTTACCAATGGAAAACGCTTGTACGATCAAATAATATTTGGCAAAAGAATGTAAACAGAATTTTATAGAGACTAAAAACAATATTTTTAAGAATATCAAATTTTTCTAGATAAATTTGACATATAAAAACTGGAAGCAGTTTATTATGATAGCTTTATTTTATTATTATATGCTAAGATCTTGCTTTTTGATGACAGAGCACTCAAAATAAAGATTTTTGAATTTCAGGAAACTCTTCATCTGTAAAATAGTTAAAAAAAAATACAACACACATCACTCAGGTGCAGATCATATACAAAATATGCCTAGCAGAGTGTCCAGAAAATAACAGATGCTCAGTGATTAGTACATGTGTTATTTTATTTTTAAACTAACATAAGAATATTTCTTTGTCGCTTAATTTTTTATGGCAAAATTCATTTCATTAATCTAGAGAAAATCCTTAACTGTAACATATTAAGAACGGCTATAGTGAATAATCTTATTTCACATCATTAAATGTCAGATATTAAAAATGTTCTAATGAAAGTGTTCTTTGTTTTATGAAATGTAACCTGAATATATATAGTTAGGGAAATACTATGTGTATGTGTCAGAGAAATGTATGTATGTGTATATATATACACAGACATGCACACACACACACACACGCACATATATGCAGCTTACTACTTAGACATTTAGCGATGCATATCTTAATTTGGACAATCGAGTGGCCTCTAGCTTGTCATAAGTAAGGGTCACTAAGACATTTTAATTTGGAGGGCAGAAAAAGCTTGTCCTTACAAAATAATGATTTTAAAAAATACAGAGGAGTAATAAAATACCATTATATATGATAAAGAAGTTAAGATAACTTTGATTTTCTATTTCACTTTTTCCAATAATTTGTTCATAAGTTGAGTGGAAAGGTGGTGACAGAATACTGCTTCCTCTCAAGAATCACTGTCTCTTTCTTAAATCTCATTTGCTCGATAAGTAACATGAGGAGTGATGTGCAGTGGCTGACTCGAGCTTCTGAAGCCAGCTCAAGGTGGAGCTGGGACTAGCAAGACTCCTGATGCCAACACAGCATTGTTCCC
>NW_011888838.1:7771116-7772355 GCF_000151845.1 Pteropus vampyrus
CACACACACACACGCACATATATGCAGCTTACTACTTAGACATTTAGCGATGCATATCTTAATTTGGACAATCGAGTGGCCTCTAGCTTGTCATAAGTAAGGGTCACTAAGACATTTTAATTTGGAGGGCAGAAAAAGCTTGTCCTTACAAAATAATGATTTTAAAAAATACAGAGGAGTAATAAAATACCATTATATATGATAAAGAAGTTAAGATAACTTTGATTTTCTATTTCACTTTTTCCAATAATTTGTTCATAAGTTGAGTGGAAAGGTGGTGACAGAATACTGCTTCCTCTCAAGAATCACTGTCTCTTTCTTAAATCTCATTTGCTCGATAAGTAACATGAGGAGTGATGTGCAGTGGCTGACTCGAGCTTCTGAAGCCAGCTCAAGGTGGAGCTGGGACTAGCAAGACTCCTGATGCCAACACAGCATTATTCCCGTTTGCTACTTTTTCTGAGAAAGCCTGGTTGCATGCTTTGGCTTGTTTGAAATCTGATTTGTGAAGAGTATTTATTGCATTTTTGCATTCTTAATAATTAGCAACAGGGAACGTCTTATCATAGAGATGAAAGATTTTAAAGAATTTCTTAGGATATGGCTTAACAATGTCTGATTTGCTCACCATTTTATGTCTAGAATACAGCCAGGTATTTGTAGGTACTCAGGATATATCTATTGAAATATCAAATAAATAAATAGTGCTATAATTACATTTATGACCAAGTAATTAAAATACATCGGTTAAAAGAATTTTCCTCATTTTAAATGACGTTTAAATGAATTTAAAATGTGTTTTATTTCAATTGCTTCTTAAATAGAATTTATTATATTCAAAGGCATAAACTTATCATGCTTTCCTATATTTCATTGCCTTTTGCCCGTGATCTGTGACAAGGTTACATAAACGCAAAAATGTATGTTAAAGGAGAAAAACGTTACAGATTTTCTCTATTTACTTTCATAGAATTTAGTAACTCTGAAGTTCCTCATCTCTGCCTGTCTTCTAGCTGTTGCTCTTGCAAAACATGTAAGCATCATGGGAGTTTTAAGCAAGCATTTCCATCTTTTATTCAAAGAGAGAAAATTTCAGGACATTTGACTATGTATATATATGCAGAGGTGGGCAGTGAACAACACTGATTATATTCCAAGTCTGCGGCTCTGAATTATCAACCAGCAATTAAATACAGTACTAACCATTTCTTTTCCAGAATGTGTTAAGTGCTCTAATGC
>NW_011888838.1:7773968-7774683 GCF_000151845.1 Pteropus vampyrus
CGCTGGTCCGTGTGTCTGTTTTTCTGTCAATACCATGCCATTTTGATGATTGTCGCTTTGTAGTATAATTTGAAGTCAGGCAGAGCGATGCCTCCGGCCTCGTTCTTTTTTTCTCAGAATGGCTTTGGCAATTCGGGGTCTTTTGTGCTTCCGTACAAATCTGATGATTTCTTTTGTTCTATTTCTTTAAAAAATGCCGATGGGATTTTGATGGGGATTGCATTATATCTATATAATGCTTTAGGTAATATGGTCATTTTAACCATATTATGTTGATTCTTCCAGTCCAAGAACACGGAATATCTTTTCATTTCTTTGTATCTTCTTCAATTTCTTTTAATAGGGTCTTGTAGTTTTCATTATATAGGTCTTTCACATGTTTCGTTAAATTTATTCCTAGGTATTTTATTCTTTGTGTTGCAATTGCAAAAGGAATTATTTTTTCTATTTCTTTTTCTGACACTTCATTATTAGAGTATAGGAACGCTATTGATTTTTGAACATTGATTTTGTATCTGGAGACTGTACTGTATTTGCTTTTTGTTTCTAGTAGTGTTCTTGTGGAGTCTTTAGGGTTTTCTATATAGAGAATCATGACATCTGCAAATAGTGACAGTTTGGCTTCTTCATTTCCTATTTGGATGCCTTTTATATCTTTCTCTTGACTGATGGCACTTGCTAGGACCTCCAATGTTATATTGAATAACAGTGGTGT
>NW_011888839.1:0-2404 GCF_000151845.1 Pteropus vampyrus
CCCTGCCTGAGAGAGTTGTGAGCTCCACTCAGCCAGCAGCAGGGCCCAGTCATCAGGGCAGAAGGCAGAGAAATGGGGATGGCAGAGAAACAACAGTTGATTTTTATCAGCAGAGGTTGCAAAGCTGAGAATGAGCCACAGCCCTCATCCCCCAACACAGAGGGCCCCTCCCCCCATAACCTCTGAGATGGAATGCCAAGGAGCCCCAGGGGAATCTGAGCAAACACTACCAAAACTGTCGCTAACACTGACAGGAACTGAGACTGAGGGTAGCGAGCATGATTAAATATCTATACGGAAAAAAAAAGACATTATTAAGACTTTATATAAAGCAGAGATCCGAGAGGCGTAGGGACATTATATAATAAATATTCTTTCTGGGAAAAAAATCAGAATACACTTCCATTAATGCCCAGGCAGAGAAATAATCCATTAAACACCATGAACGACCAAGGGGACAAGGCATCTCAGAAAGAAAGAGAAAAATCTCCAGAAAATAAGCTTACAGACATAGAAATACGCGACTTAAATGAGAGAAAATTCAGGATGGTACTTCTGAAAAAACTCAATGAGATCCAAAATGAATCATATCAACAATTGCAGGAACTGAAAAAACAACTAGATGAGCAGAATTGAGTTCTTTAGCAAGGAAATTGAAACCCTCAAAAAGAACCAAATAGACTTTCTGTGGAGATAGAGAACACTGCAAGGGTTGAAAAATGAAATAACAAGCTTCGGAAACAGAGTCTACCAAATGGAGGGAAGGATCAGTGATATCGAAGACAAAAATATAGAAATAAATCAGAAGGAAGAAGAAAGAAACCGAAAAATGAAAAATAATGAAAGAGAAATACAAGAACTAGCTGATACCTTCAGGAGAGGAAATGTAAGAATAATAGGAATTCTCGAAAGGGAGGAAAAGGAGCAGGGATTAGAAAGCATTTTCAGGCAAATAGTTGAGAATTTCCCAAATCTAAGGAATGAGCTGGAGATCTGAATTCAAGAAGTCAACAGAATACTCAATTATCTTGACCCAAAAAGGCCTTCACCAAGACACACTGTATTAAAATTAGCAAAATTAACAACAAAGACAGAATTCTTAGGGTAGCCAGGGAAAAGCAGATGGTAACCTATAAAAGAAAACCCATTAGATTATTGTCGGACTTCTCAGCACAAACCTTACAAGCCAGAAAGGAGTGGAATCAAATATTCAAACTATTAAATGAAAGGAACTACCAGACAAGAATAATGTATCCAGCTAAGCTCTCCTTTAGATATGAAGGAGAAATAAAGACCTTTCCAGACATACAAAAATTGAGGAAATTCTCCACTACGAGGCCTGCACTACAAGAAATACTGAAAGAAGTCAGCTCACCTAAAACAAAATGACCAAAAAAAATAAATAAATACATAATTAGGAGTAAGGTGACTACCAGGCTGATAGAAGCAGAGGAGTGCAACCCTTACTAGGAACAGGGCATTATAAGCTTAAAAATAAGAAGAGATTTGCTATAGCAAGATAGTAATGAACGTTCAGCATACATAGGGACAAATTGAGACAACAATGACTGAAAAAGGGAGGATTCAAAGATCCAGATTCGCATAGGGGAATGGAGATAAGGCACGCACAGAAGAAAAGGGATGACTGTATATATATAACTATCCTTTACATACTCGTAATGGTAACCACACGCCAAAGATTCAGAACCGAAGTATATAACATAAAAACAAGAAGGATCAGAGGGGAAACCCACAAAAGCCAATCAAAATAAAGAAAACAGAAACACAAGGACACGGAAGCAATAGAAACATCGAGCTACTAGAAAGCAAAAGATAAAATGGCTATAAGAAGACCTCATATTTCAATAATCATCCTAAATGTAAATGGACTGAACTCACCAATAAAAAGGCAGAAAGTTGCAGAATGGATCAAAAAACATAACCCAACCATATGCTGCCTCCAGGAGTGACATCTCAGTTCCAAAAACAAATACAGACGCAAAGTGAAAGGGTGGAAAATGATATTTCAAGCAAATGGCATTCAGAGAAAAGCAGGAGTAGCAGTACTAATATTGGACAAAATAGACTTCAAAATAAAAAAGGTAAAGAAAGATACTGAGGGACACTTCATAATGATAAAGGGAATCATGCACCAAGAAGACATAACACTTATTAATATCTATGCTCCCAATCACAGAGCCCCAAAATATATAAAGCAATTACTAACAGAACTAAAGGGAGAAACAGACCAAAACACTGTCATAGTAGGGGACCTAAATACCCCACTATTGGATATGGACAGACTATCCAAACAGAAAATCAATAAGGAAATAACATCCTTAAATGATACATTAGACCAACTGGACATAATTGACATTTACAGAGCCTTTCATCCCAAAATAGC
>NW_011888839.1:3321-5026 GCF_000151845.1 Pteropus vampyrus
GGCCAACAAATATATGAAAAGATGCTCAATGTCGCTAGCTATTAGGGAAATGCAAATCAAAACCACAATGAGATACCATCTCACACCTGTTAGAACGGCTATACTCAACAGGACAAGTAATAACAAATGCTGGAGAGGATGCAGAGAAAAAGGAACCCTCATCCACTGCTGGTGGGACTGCAAATTGGTACAGACACTATGGAAAACAGTATGGAGATTCCTCAGAAAACTAAGAATTGATCTACCATATGATCCAGCAATCCTTCTGCTGGGTATTTACTCTCAAAGATTTGAAAACCCATATCCGAAAAGATATTTGCACAGAGATGTTCATAGCAGCATTATTCACAGTGGCCAGGACATGGAAGCAACCAAAGTGTCTTACAACAGATGATTGGCTAAAGCAGCTGTGGTCCATATACACAATGGAACATTACGCAGCCATAAGAAGAGATGAAATGCCGCCATTTGCAACGATATGGATAGACCTTGAAATAATCATACTAAGCGAAATAAGCCAGAGAGAAAAAGTTTAAAATCACATATCATTTATATGTGGGATATAAACGTTAAAGCAACAAATGAACAGGACAAACAAACAGAGATTCATGGACAATGGATTAGTGGTTACCAGAGGGTATGGGGGAGGATAGAAGGAGGAAGGAAGATGGGGGAAAAATTTAAATCATTTCTTCAATTAAGATAATTATTTAATTACTTAACTTAAAATATATATATTCCTTGGTCAACTAGAAATCCACACATGGAAAAAAAAATAATCTTGATCCCAGTGTAACATTATACACAAAAATTAATTCCAGATGTATCAAAGATCTAAATGTGAAAAGTAAAACAATAAAGCTCTAAAAGATAATTTAAGAATATGTGCATGATTTAGGTAAGCAAAGACTTCCTAAGTAGGACACACACAAAAAAGACCAATAAGTAGACTACACTAAAATTAAGAACTTCTGACCATTAAAAGATTCTACTAAAAAAATTAAAATGCAAGACAGTCTGGTAGAAAATATTTACAATCTATGTATCTGATAAAGGACTCATATCCAGAATATATAAAGAACTCTTACAATTCACTAAGGAACAGAATAGAGCGATTCCACTTCTGAGTATTCCAAATGGAAATGAAATCACCACCTCAAAAAGATATCTACACCTCCACTTTCATTGCATCATTATTTATAATAGCCAAGACATACAAACAATCAGTGTCCATCAATAAATAAATAGATAAATTAATAGTAATATAAATCAGGAAGTTGATTACCATTGTATGTAAAAAGCTAGTGACTTGGAAGGTGTACAACGAGAGCCTCTGGGCACAACAAATGTATTTCTTGATTTAGATTGTATTTACAAAGATCTATTTTCTCTATGAAGAAAATCAATGGGCTTTGCACTTATCATTTGTGCACTTTCCTAAATAAACCTTATACCTGAATAAGTATACTTCAAAATAAAATAAAGATAACAGCAGTGGTATTTTCTGTATATTCTACTATGTACATACAGTATTTTATAATTAAAAATAATTTATTTTTTTGATATAGAAAATAACTAATCAAATACAAACTGGAAAGACCTGTCCTAATAGCCCAACTGATGGGATAGCTGACACTGAGAAGAGACACAGTAATAAAATCCCAGCACCCTGTGTCTAGTTTATAGAAGGCACCAAGAAATAATC
>NW_011888839.1:5076-73089 GCF_000151845.1 Pteropus vampyrus
TGAACTAGAACAAAAAATTCTAAAAATTTATATGGAACCACAAAAGACCTCAAAGAGCCAAAGCAATCTTGAGAAAGAACAAAGTTGAAGATATTATACCACTTTATATCAAACTATCCTACAAGGCTATAGTAATCAAAACAGCATGGTACTAGCATTAAAAAAAAAAAAGACACATAAATCAACGGAACAGAATAGAGAGCTCAGAAATAAACCCACACCTATATGGTCAATTAATTCCTGACAAAGGAGGCAAGAATATATAAACAATGGAGTAAAGGCAGACTATTCACTAAATGCTGTTAGAAAAACTAGACAGATACGTGCAAAAAAATAATAATAATAAAACTAGACCACTTTCTTACTCCATATACAAGAATAAACTAAAAGTGAATTAAAGACTTAAATGTAAGACTTGAAACCATAAAATTCCTAAAAGAAAACAGAGGCAGTAAACTCTTTGACATTGCTCTTAGTAATTTTTGGGGGGGGATGTCGGGTTGGGGCTGGGATATGTCTCCTCAGGCAAGAGAAAAAAAAAAGAAAAAACAAATGGGACTAAATCAAACTAAAAAGTTTTTACACAGCAAAGGAAACCATCAACAAATGAAAAGACAACCTACTGAATGACAGAAGATATTCACTGATGATATATCTGATAAGGGGTTACTATCCAAAATATATAAAGAACTCATACAACTTAACACCAAAAGAACAAATAACCCAATTAAAAAATGGGCAGAGGAACTGAATAGACATTTCTCCAAAGAGGACATTTGGATGGCCAAGAAACATATGAAAAAATGCTCAACATCTCTAATCATCAGAGAAATGCAAATTAAAACCACAATGAGATACGCCCTCACACCTGTCAGAATGACTATCATCAATAAGTCAACAAACAACAAGTGCTGGCAAGGATATGAAGAAAGGGAACCCTCATGCACTATTGGTGGGATTGCAAATTGGTGCAGTCGCTATGAAAACCATATGGTGGTTCCTCAATAAATTAAAAATAGGTACACCATATGACCCAGCAATTCTACTTCTGGGTATTTAGCTGATGAAATCCAAAACACTGATTTGAAATGATATATGCACCCCTATGTTCATTGTAGCGTTATTTACAATAAGAGAGATCTGGAAGCAACCTAAGTGTCTATGGATAGACTACTGGATAAAGATGTGCTACAAATGTACAATGGAATATTACTCAATGCTGAGTAATATTTAATAAAAAATGATATCTTACTATTTTCGACAACACAGATGGATTGCTAGGGTATTATGCCAAGTGAAAAAAGTAAGACAAAGAAAGACAAATACCATATGATTTCACTTACATGTAGAATCTAAAAAACAAAATAAATGAACAAGTAAAACAGAAACAAACTCATAGATACAAAGAACAAACGGATGGTTGCCAGATGGGGAAGGGGAGATGGGGGACTGGGTGAAAAAGGTGAAGGGATTAAGAAGCACTTACAAAATAGTCATAGGGGTATAAAGTACAGCATAGGAAATATAGTATTGTAATAACTATGTATGGTGCCAAGTGGGTAGTAGACTTATTGGGGGATCACTTCGTAAGTTATATAAATGTCCTGCCACTATGCTGTACATTTGAAATTAATATAACATTTAATGTCAACTATAATTGAAAATTATTTTAATGTCAATTAAAAAAAAATTTTTAAAGCAAATCCTTAAAAAAAGAAAAAAAGCACAATATAGTCTGTCCAGGTCACATTTTATTATTCAGCTGGTTTCCTATTTTCATCAATTCTAAAATAAAATGAATCAAAATACTTTGAACAGTAATGGAATAAAAAGAGCTTCACTTCTTCACAAAAAGAAAGATTGTTGCCAAAAAGAACACATGCTTAGTTAAATGAAATCAAAACTATATAAGGAATTTAGATTTCCAGTTTAAAATGTTTACCCAACTGCTGTGAGAAAAATGCACAATCAGGAAAAGCACATTTAATATTTCTAAAGGGCTGGATTAAAATTTCAGCTGTAAACTTCATTACTGTAATTAGATTTTTAATGCATATTTATTAAACATCCATTCAAATACTGTGTTCACAATTATTCATGAGTTATTTGTACATGTGCTGATTTTAACAAACTAAACAGTGGCCACTGACCAGAAATGTTCTCCTACAATGACAGAAGCCCCTTCTAATGTCATAGGCAGCCAGTTTACGCTTTATTATGTTCTAATAATACCAAAAAGACAAATATTCAGTTGCTTTTTTGAAAACTGCAATGGTCATCTATGACCCAAAAAGTCAGACTTACCAGTGACATTAAAGACCTATGTTTGATTCAGTGATGAAAAAACAAAGTGCAGAATAGAAGAAATCAAATCTTAATTAAACTCTTTCTTTAGAAAAACAACATAAGCCATCATCAAGGAATGTATCACAAGATGATTTACTTTATTTATAAAGGGCTGATTTAGGAGCTTTATGAGGGTGCTTTTGATTTAAATAGAAAAATTATGAAAATTAAAACTAAATGCTTGCTGGTTATCATTCTTTTCCTTTAGAAGCTAGTTAATCTTAAGTGTGCCAATGTGTATAACTTTACAAAAGAAAAAAAATAGTACTTTAAATTTCATGATAACAAATCAGTAAAATACCGCCTAAAAATCTGAATAAAGCTATTCTGAAGTAATTATAGGCATGGCCTAGCATACTGAGTAACTCCTTAATATTCACCCTGGTTCAAATGGTTCATACACCATTTAATAATGAGATCTATAGAAGATCTATTTTCCTTCACAAGATAAAGAAAAAGAACATCTATCTATTCATTATATTCGTTTATTTTAAATTTTATACCTTCACACACATACGTAATGTCCATTTTAAAATGGACTCTTACAGGAGCTACATTTATTATGTAAATTGCATTATGAAGCTACGAAGGAACTACTCTAACAATCATATGTTCACACTTTAAAAATTGTTGAAAACTGTCACACCTGGTCAAGAATGTGGTTGGATACTGTACTGGAAAAGTAACTGCTAGGATGAGCTGGATGGAGAAAAGAAGAAGGGACAAGAAAGACAGTGAAAGAAGGTTGTAAAAAAAGATCCTGGAGATTAAAGTGCCAGGAACCGCCAGTAGCATAGGCATAGAAATGGGACCTTCGAAGAGGTCCTTAGGCAAGGAAGACAAAACAGCAGGAACAGACATTTTCAAAAGGCTCTTGAGAAATTAGAACAAATTTCAGTCACAGGTCAGAGAAAATGAGTAACCTAGGAAAACAAATGTTAGATATATTTAAGCTGAGGCCAGATGACCTTTAGTCAGAGAACTTAAAGATTATACTACTATGCTGGGCCCAAAGGCTGAACTATGAATTTCTAGACCCTTGACATCCATTATTTCTGTGCTACTTTTTATGAAAAGATAAATCCAAAATAATTATACACCATTTAAATATTCATCATTTACTTAAACAAAGAGAATGAAGCTATTCACGGACGAAGTAGTGCTAATCAATAGATCAATAGATTCATTAGATCAATAATCTGTTTCTGGACCTTTGAAATTCCTTTCTATCAGTTCTACCCTTGGACAGACACTATTTCATCTGCCTCACCCTCCACCCTGAAACTATATCTATGGCACTAGCTATATTTATACAATAAGCCATGCTATGCTTAAAAGAAAATTGAAAGAAACCACTATCATGAAGTTATTCTCACAAATAGGCATAAACATTCTTTTCTAATATAATAATAAATGTTAATGGAGATCCAAAAAACATGAAGTTTCACTAAGGGTATTCATCTAATTGGGTTATAAACATCCAAAGCCCATTTTTTAAACACTAATTTATACTACAAATAAATTATATTGATTCATATGGCTGAAGTGGATTAGCACTACTCATTTAATACCTAATTGAGATCCCCCATGTACATGTACTTAAAAAGAAATTGTAGAGCTAAAGGTAAATATAAATCATCATTTAACAGATACCTAAAAATATAACATTAAGATACAGAAGGGCACTATAATAAGAAATCACAAGATGTGACTCATATTTACCTTGCCTCTATGAAATAAACTTAAATTCTAAGACTAGCTTAAATAAAATAGAATTTCAGATGTGCTAATTTTCAGTTTTAGAAAACCTAAAAACATCTTTCTCCTTGGCCTCTCTCCTAGTTCTCCTATGACCTAACTGCTCTTTGACAAGGTCACGTTCTTCTCATAAAATGTCGGTTTTCCAAAAGGACTCATCCTCAGCCTATTCTCCTTTTCACTCTACAAACATTCCCAGGCTAGTTTTTCTGTTCTCATGGCTTTCAACACCTCAAATTTCCCTTCTTAGTCTAAGATCCCTATATTTCCTACAACTAATTAGACATATTTACCTGGAACTATCATAAACACCTCAAATTAACAAATCCAGAATGGAATCTCCCCATGAAATGCCTCTGGTCTGATTTTTTGTTTTGTTTCCCTAGATAAATGGTTGGCGATGCCGTTAAATATGCAAACTAGGAATCCTAAATTGATCTCAACTCCTCCTCCTTGTCTCCCCCAAAGCCTGTCAACTCTACCAAAGCAGTGTCTCTGAATTACCTCTCTTGCTGCCCTACTTACTCTCCAGCCTTACCAGAACAGTAATTCAGGCAGGCCCTAACCCGATCTCCCCCGAATTACTGTAACTTCCTTCTTAACAATCAACTGGCTTCCAATATTCCCCCATCCAGGCATTCCTGATCTGTTTTTCAGGTGGTCACAAGAATAATCATGCTAAAATGGATTTGATCACTTAAGAAACCTCCAACAGTGTCCCACTAAGCCTGGACATCTTCGTACACTGTATAAAGCTCTTCTAAACAGATCCTGGTCCACTTCCCAAGCTTCATCTCTAGCTGCTCTCACTGATGGACCATAAACCAATAAAGGCTATGCACAGCTCACTTCTACACTTTTGCTAAAAAACCCTCTCCAAGCAGAACTGCTTTCTCCTCTAGTCCTACAACACTTCAGATGGGCCTAGATCATGGTGTTCAATTAGTGTTCATTGTTATGGTAAGTAGTTAGTTGAACATAGCGGTTAAATGTGTAGTTCTGGAGCAAAAATATCTGGGTTCGAATTTCAGTTGTGTGGCTGTGCCTGTTTATTCGTCTATAAAATAGAGATAACAATAATTTTATATATCAAGATTTTATGAAGGTTAAAGTGAGAGAAACTGCTAGCAGACTGCCTAGAATAAAGAAAGTGCTAAAAAAAAAAAATGTGTGCTATCGTAATTTCATCTCCCTTCCAAGACTATTCAAAGGCTAGGACTCAATTTCATTCACCTTCCCCCACAAACACACTTAATAGAAGGCTTCAACTGAATTAGCAAATTTGAGGCCCTTAACACCCACACCATGGCCACTCTGATTCCTAATAAAATGCTTCCCCTTAACTGTCTGGAAGTTGAATAACTGTTGAATTAAATGAAGATACACTAAGACCTGAAAGAAAACAGGCAGGGAAATCAAAATTGAGCATATATACTTAAATTATATAAGATACCAAATTTCACTTTCAATTTTTAATAATCTTACTAATGGAAAAACACTCATCCCAAAATGGAATTCATAATCTACTTCCTAAAGAATTTTAAGTTAGGCAATCAGAAATGATCTGAATGAACATTTTAAGGCCCTTAAAGTTTTCATAGTTCCAGTTTTCCAAAATGTCTTGGAGTTAGGGTTGGCATTAAAGCTTAGATGAGGTATAAAAACAAAGTTAAGAACATATAAAATAAAATTTATAAAGAAAAAACATATGTTCTTTCATTCCCCCTCATTCTTTTCCTTTATTTCCTATTTTCTTCTTTTAACATTAAGCTAATGTTTCTCTTATATTACATGGTAGTGAATAGTAGACTTAAAAAGAGAAAAAAAGTGGAGGTAAAATATAAATGTAAACAGTAAATATCAAAAAAATCGAGAAAGGCATAGAAAAATTTGTAAATCAGACTCTAAATACTAAATAACATTTCAACTCAAATTTCAGCTTAAACATTGTAAGCTGTTCAAGGGCTGGGACTCAATTTCATTCACTTCCCTCCTCACACACCTTTAATACTTCAACTGAATTAGCAATTTTGAGGCATTTAACACCCACACCACTGCCACTCTGATTCCTAATGAAATGGTTCCTCTTAACTATTCTGGAGGGTGAATTTTCAACTTAAATTTTCCTTTCATTTAAAGTGGGGATGGGAGTACCTTTAGTTAAATTAAATCAACCTCTGCCCTAACAGCATTTCCATCAAATCTCTACACTTTGCTAAATTTTGAGTATAGGAGGTAGCATGAGTACAGGTTAATAGCATAGCCTTTAGGGTCAGATGTAAGTCCAAGTGTAGCCTTTATTTGAACTCTCAAGTTCTGCCACTTAACTAGCCATATAACTTCTGCAACCTTGGATTCATCATCCCCAAGATGAAGATAATGAGAATTAGATAATGTATGTAGAAAGCACTCAGCACATTACATGGCACAGAATAAGCATCAGTATATCTAATGTCATTATGATGATGTTCCTTAAATCTTAATTTTCATAAATTATGGTACACAAATAGAACAGAATTCTATTTTAACTATTTAAAATATGAGGCAGTTCTAAACTTATTGAAACAAAATATCACTAGAAGTACAAAAAGAAAAATGAAATAAAAGAACAGAATAGTGTAGAGTCTGTTACCACTTCTATTTTTTAATACAGATATGTTTATATATATATGTTTGTACATACATAGAACATCTCTAGAAATATACATAAGCAACTAGTATTAGAGGCTGCCTCTGAAGAGGAAAACTAAATGGCTAGGTGACAGCCATGGAAGAGTCTTACATTTTACTATATTCCTTCTTGTACCTTTTGAATTTTGTATCTATCACTTACTTGTATTGCCTATTCCAAAAATTAAAGTTTATATTATGACCCAAACCTTATACCACCAAAATATCATTTACCACCAAAATACCACCATTATAAAGTGGACTTTGCTAAACTTTGCAGAAAACCCTAATGTGACTTAATTATAGTTCTAGTATTAAACTCTATTGATGGTAGCAGTCAAAGATTGATAGTTTTAAAAATAAACTCTTATAAAAACTCTCCAAAAAAAAGACTGATAGTTTTAGCTAAATTGGCCAGCGAGAACCAATTTATTAAGATATGTAAGGGGGTTGCTTGAAAATGAGAAAAAGCATAAGTATGAGGATGAGAAAGACAATAAAAATAACGTCATTCATTCATTCGAAAACATCAGGCACTAAACACTGTGCTGTATATACCGAGGAAACAATGACAGCCTGGTCCTTGCCTTTGAGTAGCCCATAATTCAGTGGGAATATACGAATAAAGCAGTAAAATTAGTCCTCCTGTAGGCTTGGTTACTCAAAATATATGTCCATTCATTCATGAGCACATAATAATTGAATGAATGAAGCAAGCCCGGTGACAACACACACCCCACTAAAACCTCTAGTGACTTGAAAAGAACATCAAGAGTTGATCCCTCAATCTGCGAATGCTTGTGGACTTCTGTTCCCAGAATCTCCAGAGCCAGAGGTCCCTGAGGGCCCTCAGGGGTCAAAAGCGTGGCTTTCAGATCCAGTGCCTGGTCACCAGCCCGGACAGCTTGGGAAGACGCAGGGTGGAAGGGTCTTCAGGCCCCAACTCCACACTAGCATCTCTCCTAGCCGGGCACTCCCACACCTGGCCTCACCAGGTCTTAGCTCTCGTAACAACCACAAGGAAGTAAACGCTGAGTCGACCTCTGACCCTCAAAATGACACTCTGAGCCAGCTCCCTCAGTACTCAGGGCTCTTTCATAACATACCAGGCAGTAACAAAAGGGCAAGAGAAGCTGAAATTCTTTCCAGGGGTCCTTGGCTCCGAAAACCGTGAAACCAGTAGGCAGGTGGGCGAGATAGAGGAAAGTGACCCGAGGCTTCCCGGTCATATGCAGTCGGCTCTGCCTGCTCATTGTACACTCACTGACCTTTCAAAAAGGGATTCCCAGGGGCGGTGGCTGGAGGGGCGAGAGCAGCGGCCCAGGCTCCGCACCCAACAAATCTCCCTCTCAGCAGGCTCTGCACTAGTCGCAGGGTAACCAAGGGCGACCAGGAGGCCGCCATCTTGAACTCCGTACAAGGGGAAGAAGAAAACTTTATTGAAAACCAGAAGAGAGACGGTGACACAGACAATTCCAACCTTGCTCGCGGAAGACTCCGCTCGAGAAGACGAAAGGGATCAGCTCAGGAACGCGGTCTACTGTAACCACGGGGCGGGCTAGACTCTCGTGCCCTTCCGTCCTTTGGGCGTTGCCACCGGAGACTACGACTCCCAGCATGCAAAGCGACGCTGCTGGGGGTGGGGAGGGGAGGGCAGCTCTAAATTTGAGCGGAGAGGCAATTCTGCGCCCCGCGCTGGCTGCAGAGGGTCCCAAAACGTTTTCAAGGAATTGGAACGTGAGTACGGCGTGAAACCACCCCTGAGCCTTTTCAATTAGCGTGGATGATGGGGATTACGAAGCCTTAATAAAATGGATGACTCAATGGGCCCTCATTTTTTTCTCACATCTCCCTTAAATGGTAGCCCCAATTCTTTTTGCCTCCAGCGCCCAACTCATCTTTGGCAGAGTACCTGAAGTATGTGTCTACCACTTTTGTTTTCTGTATTAGGATAGCATAAATCATTTTCAATATGACATAAGCTCAAATGTTTTGAGTTTAGAAGTGACATGGGAAAACCAATGGCCCAAAATGGACGGTGACTGGACGGAATGGCCGTGGGTTAGTGTATACAAAGAGGAATTTTAAGTGATCTGTCCAAATTTTATTAAACAAAAAATATATTGAGGCAATATGACAAGTATATTGGGAATGCAATTTGCTGCCCAGACAGGCTGACAATCCAGGAGGAAGGGTGAAGAAAGAGACAAAATTTTCTACCAGGTGTATGGAATCAATGAAATGAGAGCACTCTGGGAAATCTGGAAGGCCTTCTAGCTTTACTTTTAACAGAATATGAAGACCTTCCTAGAACAGGGAATAGAATGAGTGAGCTAAGGCAGATAGGCAAGAAAGTCTGGAGTACAGGAGGAAGAAAGCCAAGTGTCAGTTGTGTGGAAACTAAATGAAAAGACTGCACTAGAAAGAGTTCCAGGAAGTTAGGCAGTTGGTCCATGAGAGAAGAGTGATTCCAAAGAATCACAGGAAAAGGAGAGCATAGCATGGTATAATAATTTGGAGACTTCTCTACTAATTTATTAAATCATTTATGGAAAAATTATTTTGATTATATCTTTCAAAAGTTCATTTTTACTTATTAGTTGTTTTCTATCTTTAATTCCACTGTTCTTCCATGCTACGGTGAGGTTTTTTTCATTTCATTTAATGTTACTAATTTTTCGTGTGACACTTTGTGAAAGACTTTTTGAAAAATCGGACTGTTTCTTCCTTGACTTACAATTTATCATACTCAAAAAGACTTTGAGAGAATTCCGGGTAACATTTTGTTTGCTCTAGGAAAACAGTTGCTTACCTTGGTCAATGAAATTTACCTTCTATCAGAGATTCCAACAGCTTAATAATCATGGAAGTGAAATAAGTACTCGTAGATGGTTTAATGCCAAATTGGCAGGAAAATCTCAAGGTACTTTTCACGTGGCTGTACAAGTAGACAGAAACATAGCAAATGATACCAATGTAAGTTAACTTAGAGGGAAATAACTTAAGTTACATTTGTTGTATTCAAGAGAATTCATTATGACCAGAACACTAATTAAAGCAGGCAGGCATGTATACTATTTAATTAAACATCAATTCTGCTTTTCCTGCAATTGCCGAGACAAAAAAAAAAACCTAAAAGAAAATCTTAACATTATCAGAAAATCTAATAGAAGTAAATCAGAAAATCAGAAAGCATTCTTTTGTCCTTATTTAAAAATCTCCCTAAGTGCCAAATTCTAACATCTAATCTCAAAGAGAAAACCACACGGATGGTATCCAGAGAAAGACAAGTAAAACGAATAATGAAGGAAATGGGAAAGAGAGTGCTCATTGAAATAGGAGTCAGAAGATGTATTTGAGTTCTGTTTTGTCACTGACGTACCCTCTTCCTTTCTGTTTTCCTTATATATAAAAATAAGATGATGTCTGTCCTAGCTACCTAACAGAGGTTTTGTGAGAATTAAATGAGAAAACGTATATACACAAAGTGTTAATTAAATATACTTGTAAGTAGAAATTGAGAGGAAATAACATCAAAATCTAAAATAAGGCAAAGCCCAGACAGCATGGATTCATGATATGCAAGAACTGTAGAAATAAGGAATATACTCTAAAACCTTACTTATTTTATATTAGTTTTAGATATACAGTACAATGGCTAAACATTTATACAATTTATCGAGTGATTCCCCCAATTACTGTAGCACTCATCTGGCACTACACACAGCCATTACAATAATATTATGTTCCCTATGCTATACTCTACATTCCCATGGAGAATTTTTTAAATAAATAGTCAAAAGCACTACTGAACCTTAACACTTCAAGTAGCAAGTTTATGAAATTCATTTAAAGAAAAAAAAAAGAATTTCAAGTAAGATTTAAATAGATAATAATCCATAATAAATATGGGTGATTTGGAATGTTTAGTTTTTTCCAGCTCTAGTACACTATGATTTTCCAACCCTAAATTCATGAGGTTGCCATCTTAGAGAGTACCTTTGGGCCACTGTCAGAGATAAACTGCAGCTAAAATAGGCCATTGGCATGAACCAGCCAGGATACATTTCCTAATACTGTTCTTATGACCATTTTCTTCGGAGCAAGAAGATGCCCTAATACCTAATACCCACTTTCACTCCTCCATCTTTAGCCTTCTTCATTTCTATAGATGCAACTGGCCCCCCAGTTGCTCAGGCCATTTATCATAGAAGAGTTATGCTGTGATCTCTTTCTCCCTCATCCCACATCCAGTCCTGCAGTGAATTTTGTTGGCTCCACCTTAGAAAGTTTCCAGAATCCCATCATTTTTCACCACTAACATTTCGAGCGCCCACCCTGGTCCAAACTACCATCATCTACCTCCTGGGTTATTGCAGTTACCTTCCAATTGGTCTCTGTTTCTACTCTCTTCCCCTACAATCTCTTCACCACACAGCAGCCAGATTTATTTTTTAAAAGTTTAAGTCGAATCATGCCATTCCTGTGTTTAACACCCACTAGTACCTTCCTCTGTCACTCAATTATTAAAACAGTTCATAACTTGAACACTAGTGAGCTCTCCGATTTCATCTCATGCCACTTTCCCATCCTCTCCATCTAGTTCATCCACATTGGCTTTCTTGCCATTCCTGGAACTCACAAGCCAGCTTCCCACCCCTTGAGCTTTTCCGTTTCATGTTCCTTCTGCTTGAAATGCTCTCCTCCAAGAATCTACTTGGTTCACTTCATGTCCTTACTTCCTTTTGACACTTTCTAAGTTAAGGCTTTCTCAAATTACCTATAAAAAGTCACAGTCTTATCCAGCATTCCTTTTCCTTTTTCCAGTTTTACTCTCTACAACACTTACCATCATCTGGCATAATACACACTTTACCAATTTAATAGTTTATTGTCCGTTATTGCTCCTTCTGGACTGTAAGCTTCATGTGGGCAGGGATTTATATCTTTTGTTCACTGGAATATCCTCATGACCTAGAATAATGCCTAGATTAATAGACACTAAAAAAAAAAAATACTTGTTGGATGACTGAGTAATCTTCGTAAAAATACAAAATGTATTATTGTTTTAGTCTTTATGCAAAAAAGCAGACTACCTGCTTTAGGAAATCGGTGATGCTCCTAATATTTTGAGCCCATTTTAAAGATGAATAAAAACCATCATCTTACTATCACAGAAGTAATTGGAACACAACTACAGAGCCTTTGTTTTCCACTATTTATTCATTCATAACTTTGCATCACACATGGTTACTCATAATTACATGTTCTTCTAATTTAACAAAGAAACACTTCAGAGCACCAAGAAATGTGTTCGATTGAAGACACATAAGGAATGCTTTAAATAATAATTCATTTTCTAGAGTAAAGTATAGTCAAATATCTAGCTTCTAAATTCCAACATTTGTATTTAAAGATCCCTAACCAAAAATATAATTTCGATTACTTAATTTCAACAAGCTAAATATGCCTAAGTACCTCATTAATTATGGAAAATATAACTTCTAAACAAGATATACATACCTCAGTAATACAAATTTACATATAGATTTGTTGCAAGCAGTCCATTCAATAAGCAAGAATTATATATTTGCTGACCTTCCAACAAAAGTTACCAATTTTTTCCTTTACTGAAATATTGTCTAACTTGTAACTAGACACTGACCAAAAACAATATTTGAGGTCAAGTACAACACTCAAATCTTTAGTTTCTTTCTACTTATTTTCTGCAACAGATTAAAAATAATTGGGTTTTGTTTTGCAGTTTTGAATATTGTTTATCAAAATGTACTTTAAAATAAATTTGAACCACATGACAATGTCTGTATTTACCTATATATTTCCACCTTAAATGTTCATTACCCAAATGTGGAAGGATGAGGGCAGCTTTCCTTACATAATTTCTCCACATGGCCTTTCTGCCATCTTTCTTTTTAAAATAGCAGCAACTCCCAACTAATTCTAACCTCCCCTAACTCCACCTGCAAATTTGTAATCTGGGAGCCATATTCAATTAATTTCTTTTCCTCATCACTCACATCCAATCTTCACCAGATATTGCTGAATTTATTATCTTAATATGGCTTAAATCCATCTACTATCATCGGGTCTTCCCCCTATCTTTCCTGGGCTAATCTAACTGGCTCTGTCTCTTTCTCCTTAGCTCCATCCTGCTGTCAGAGTTGTTTCCAAAACTGTGACCTGACCACATCTCATGACAGATTCTAAAATTGCAATGCCTCCCTACTGTCTACAGAATGAAGTACAATTTCTTTATTATGGACTTTTAGAAAATAAAGATCTGGCTCCCATCTACCTTACCATCGTCTCCTATCACCCAAATGATTTAGACCCAGAAAATATGCCATGGGCGATTTACCAAGTACCTCATTTGTTTTCATGAACCTCCATATATAGTATTTTGGAAAAACTGGAAAACTAATTCCATTCCCTCCCCCTTTATTTCCTAAGTATGTTCTGATACTTTTTTTAATTAGAAAAAAAAATCACTTTAATAAAAATAATTATAAAACCTAGTGATTGAACTGTTATATTTCCAAGGCAACTCTAAGAATGTCCCAGGTTTAATACTGGATATGTTTTCAGTATTCATCATTACAAAAGAAAAATAAACTTCATGTAAATGGATATCCAGACTTAATGAGAAAAATGATATTTAGAGGAAATTGTTCTGTATGTAGCTATAGATTTGGTGTGCCCATGACAGCAGGGGAGTTCAGGATCTTTCTACATCACCATCTTGAACCAGAACCCAAAAAATTATTTTTAGATCATCAAGGGACATTAAAGATCTTTTGATTTTAATCAAGCCATTTTACACATTAAGACAATGATTCTGAGAGATAAAATAACTTGCCCAGGATAAAACAGCCACTACCCTTTCTTGAAGGTAAGCGAATAGTAGTAGGGACTGAAAGCTTATCTATTCACTGAGATAGTTCTTCAAATGGCCCTTAAATCGAACCTATATTTAGGTAAAAAGTAAACAATACCACAGAGTTTTTATTGCCATTCAGGATGGTCATAACCAATCTAGTTTTGTTGATTAGCTGGTTGGATTTGACGCAGTGATCCAGGCAATCAAATCACCTGAATGTTGTTCATTTCTATAGACTGCTTATTGAAAGAAGCTAAAGTTGGCCTAATACGCAGCCAATCTTCAAAACTCAAAGATGAAATGATGAAATTATATGAACTCATTTGTTTATAAGTATTAGCACTCATACCATGTGACTACACTCAGAATTAGCCATAATTTGGCCTAGACCTCAAAGGAATCAGCTGGGTGTTGTGTTTGTTGTGTTGTGTTTTATTTTGTTTTGTTTGTTTTTAAATGAACACCTCGAGGAGATTACTTGGGTAAGTTTTAAATCAAGGTGAATTTTGTTTACTCAACTTTACTAATAACAGAGAAGTTCTCAATTTGGACTCTCTAGAAGATAATACCTAAATACCTTTTAATCATAGGACATATGTAATTCAACAAGGATTCATTCCAAAGTTGAGTTTCTTCTGCCAAAACCGGAAAAACTAAGGGACCAGATGAGGAAAGTATCATGAGACCTCTAATGTCTATACACATCAATTGTAAGGGCCCAATTTTCCCAGCATGTATCTCACTTAGGCCAAGCAATTCTCATCAACTTCAAAGGGAGAGATGTGCATCCACAGATCTGAGTTTGCAATATTCAAGGCTTACTCAGCAGGAATACATACTATAATTCATGGTACCAGGCTTCATTTCTTTAGTCCAAATCAACTCAGCTGGATTTTGAAGCTTTAGTTCTTGGAATTAATCAACTGTCCCTTGAAATACGAAATCCCCTTGGCTTTATTTCACACATCAATCCTGTTGATTACCTGGGATAAGCCATAGTTTATCAATCTTGCATAGATTGATATGCAAGATGTATAATATAGAGCTGTATGCTATACTACTATGTAGCTTTATAGTGTCTAATTAACCAAAATTTATTCTAGAGGTAAATTTATGCATAGCAAAAAGAGAAGCAGTAGATATAATTTCCTGTTTTGCTGTTCAACAATTTTTCTAAAAATGTAATTCTGTTTACAAGTACTGTTTCCTACAAGGTAAATTATCTTTTAATGTAATTACTTTTATATAATAATTATGATCTTGAAAGTCTACAAAGTGATTAAAGGGCATTTTCTAAGAAATAGATTTCTGTATTTAAATTATGCAATTTTCTGCTTATAGTTTTGGTGTTATCTAATTTGTTATTATCATTATTATTATTACTACTATTAAATACTTATGAAATGGCAGATATAGAGATAGACCTTTACAAATAACTGAGACTTTAGGTCGAAAATGTTTTTAATCACAGATTTCAAAAGTTGACACAAGTCTATCCCTGTTATCTTTTTTTTTTTAGCATTTATTAGTTTTGACTCACTCTAGCATGTTATACACATCAGCACCTGTGCCCATTTAGCAAAGAATTTCAGTACAAATCACTCTGAATTGAATAGACATCTCTAAGAAGCATTACAATTGTTGCAATATTTTTAGAAACTGAAACAAGGAAATAAACAACTTCAGTAAAAGTGATTTAAATAACAAATAACATATCTTTATAAACAGCTTATCTCCTTGAGAACAAAGAATAAACAAGGAGACAAGGTTTTTTTTTCCCCTTCCACTATTAAAGCAGATCACAATATGAATGGGTGAAATGTCATGAATAATTGGAGAAAATCACAGAGTAATCTTCGACAAAAACATCTGATTTATTTAAATTGTCGCTGTTTGTCTTATTAGAACCTTTATTTAACCTTGTTATCCACAATGCAGTATTCAAGCTGTTTTATCAAAAATGTACTTTGAAACTAAGCATATTTTGAAAATTTTGACTTTCTAAAATGCAAGCTATGGTAATGTAAACCTCCAGAGGCAGCTGTTTTACTTGGGACCCAATTAATTGACATTGCATTAGACTGACATGCCTGTGAAAACCAGTGTTTTGAATCTCAAACAACAGTAAATAAATCAAGGCTTTGAAACATTCTGTCAATAGATTAAGTTCAGATTTCTGGTCAAGAGGATCATCAGACTTCCCACTACTACATTCATCTAGATACAACATTCATTCAATATCCTCTACTCACAAACCTAACTAAACACTACCAGGCACTCCTCATCATCACATTCAAGGCATTATCTTGTGATTTTCCAACCATATTCTTTCTCCTTTATTCTGGATAAGATTATTTCCTTATTGACTCCTACGCAGATCCTAGGTATTTCAGGGCTTACCATTGTGTCTGGCACTGTTCTAAATGCTTTAAAAATATTAACTCTTTCAATGCTTATAACCATGCTATGAGGCAGATAATACTGTTCCCACTTTATATGTAAAGAAATGGAGGCAGAGACAGGCAAAATAACTTTTCTAGGTTTATGTAGCTACTAAGAATTCTGCCCACCTCCTCTACCAAGCCCTGATTAAATAGTTTATAAGCTCATAGTATTGTCTTCAACTCAGATATATTTGTATAAAATATAAAATTCTAGCCAAGAGGTATTTATAATATAAAACATACCAGAATAGTAATATGTAAATCATGCTAGTGTTATGCATAATGGATAGGAGAGATCAGAGAAAGCAAGATGGTATGGAGATCTCTGCAGCCTAACATTACCTAAAACGAAGATATGGCAGGGGTGGGGGTAAAGGGCAGAAGAGAAAGAAGGAAAAAATGATGACTGATAGATGAATCATAAGCCCAAATGATTAGAAAAATAATAATATTCAAGCAAAAAGGATGTAAATATTGGGAATTGCTTGGGGGTAAATGGGATGAGACTGATTTTAGACATGTTGAGTTTTATTTAGTGAAAAGAACAACAAACAAATAACATATGGGTGCCTGTGTGGTGTGAAGGGTGGCAAACACTGTAGTAATATGCCCATACTCAAGGCTGAGGCAAGTATCGATTTGGGAGCATTAAAAGTTTAGTGGATCAAGCCTTGGTCTAGCAGGCCTGGTCAAGCTCTCTACCAAACCCAACCCATGGTTTCTAGACAAATTCATTTCTTATGAAATGTGTTCCCAAATGAACAGAAGAGCTTACTTTTTTTTCAAATACAACTAGGAATCCAAACTGGTATGCCAGGGAATATATATTTCTGTGGCTAAGGCCTTCATTAGAACACCAATCCACAGAGACCTGCCAGGCCCTTCACCTCTCAGTAGGTGTCATAATGTTATTTGCATCCTGACCTCCTTCTTTGACCTGGCATCTCACAGACTTCCAGTCTGAGCAGTCATCAATTGCTTAGTGCAATTTGAGTCAAAGTGCCTCTTTGAGTCAAAGCAGAGAAATAGGGGCAACTATTTTTTCAAATCCATTCACTTTTCTGTATTCTCACTATTATCTTAGTTATGTCAGAGTGATCTTTTTAAACTAAATATCAAATCAAGTCACTCCCATTCAGTGGTTTCCTTTAGAATATCTTTAGATAATATCCACAACCATAAACATGGACTATAATGCCTTTCATGGCCTTGTCCCTCTGGCCTTAGTCCTTGGCACATTTTCCTTTCATTCCAGTAGTATGGAACTAATTGTAGCTCTCTCCTTCTTTACTCTGGGCTTCTGCAAATATTTATCTCTATCTCCTGAACTCACCTCCCCCACACAGGCATACCCAAAGCACAGGCACTTTGCCTGTCAAACACCTCGTCTTAGTTTTGTTGTCACTTCCTTCTAGAATTCTTCTCCTGCTCCTCTCAAGACAGAGCTATGTGACTCTCATCATACTCTGCTGACATGTCTGTATGACCAGATCCTGGAAGAAAAAATTGTATCTTGTTTACCATCTTCCCTCTTCTCTGTGCTCCTTCCTCCTCCAGTACCTAGCATAGTGCCTGGTTTATTGTAGCTGCTCAGTACATATTTGTCACATAAATGGCCAAAAGGGTCTAAGAGTCCTATGAGAGACATACCTGTTCAGCTGAAGAGACTAAATGATGCCATTGGTATTGGAATGATACTCTCTCCCTGCCCCACCAATTAATCGATATATCTGGCATTTTTGAGATTCTCTGGACCCTTGCTACTCTGTGTGGTCTGAGTACCAGCAACACTGGAATTACCTGGAAATTCGAAATATCAGGCCTCACCCTAGAACTCCTGAATTAGAAGCTGTTTTTACAAGGTCCCCAATTAATGTTTGAGAAGGACTGCTCTAGATAAAATTAGTGGTTCCTTACTCAGAAAGTTGAGAATCCATTTTCTTGAAAGAATGCAAATGCCTGGTTGCCAGTGTTTTCACAGCTAAGGACTTCTTTTCACCCTGATCCAGGTTTACAGTAACCTTGCCTAGTCTTACATGGTTGAAATCGTCACTCTGTATGGTGTCAGAGGCTCTTCCATCTCAAAAGAACCCTGTGCCTGTTTTTTTTCAGAAGTCGATCACTTGACTGGACACTGAAAGTGCTCATTGTCATAGTTTTGACTCTCCCAGACATTGAATCCAATGTCAGCTATCAGAGGAGAGTCTCTCTTCTCCCAGGAATGGGCCTGCCTTCTAGCCCTGAAGTCCAAGCAGTTCTCAGCCACTGGCTGATGTGTTCAGCATTTAGGAGCAGTCCCTGGGAAATATGGCCTCAGAGCAAATACAGTAATGAATTTCAGAGCACAGCAGCTGAGGCCATAGGTTAATTACATTTCCTGAAGCTGGAGATCTGTAAGGCACATTCTCATGGCTACCACAAAAAGTAAGGCAAAGATATGGGAGAAAAGGGAAAAACTGATGGAGAAGAACTTGAAAAAAGGAAGAGAGGATGGTTCTGATGTTGATACAACCGGTTGGGTACTGACTAATTTACCAATATAGAAGAGGCATTAAATCACAGAAAATATAACAAGATGTAGAATTCTGTGTGTTTTGGAAGACATACTTTTTAAAGGATCTCAAGGTGGGAAGTAAGACTTAAAGGGAAAGCCTAAGACATGTTCACTGACCTGCCCACTGAGAGAGTCAAATTACCATCAGGCTTTTTTGCTCAGTGGAGCATGCTTGCAGGGCCTGGCTTGCTCCAGCTCTTGCCTGCAGCAATGCTAAGCGTTTTTAAATAAAACTATGAACAAATACACAAAGAAATTGGTGTGAAGATGTGTTCAACTAAAATATAAGCCTCCCAGAGACCCCAAACACTTGAACTGTCCAGGGAGCAATCATGTGCTGACCTCCCCGACCATGGAAGTAGAGAAGTTAATGTTTGAAAGTCAGACTATCTGATCCAAAGCCTCTGATTCTTCAATACCAACTGTCTTAACAATTTAATTCAATTCTGACACTAACTACCTGAAGTTAACATAGTCCCCAAAGATTAAGGACTCAGTCCCACAAAACTGCCCTACTTCAGACACCAGCCACAAATGGGTATTTAAACTACCCACTTCTTCCTAGCTACAAATTGACTACAAGTTTGGAGGATTCTCATGACCCCCTTGCCCCTCAGCTTTGATAATTCAACTCATGGAACTCAGGAAAACACTTTACTTATGTTTACCAGTTTATTATAAAGTATACAATTCAAATAGCCAAATGTAAGAGCATAGGGCAAGTAATGGGGGAGAGGTGCAAGGAGCTTCATGCAATATCTTGTCAGCCACTTTCCCAGGAGTCAAGGGGTCGAGCTAAATGTTCCTACCCTCTCTTCACCTGTTTGGTCTTTCTGGTGACCATCCTGAAGCTATCTAGCCCCTACCTGCAAGTCACTTTAGCAGCATAAACTCAGGGATGGTCAAAAGAGTTTCCTTAGGACTACCAAAATATATTCCTATCACTCAGAAAACTCTACAGGTTTTAGGAGTTCTGTGCCAGGATCTAGGGATAAAGACCAATCTATATTTTATTAAACCACATACAGTCATAGAAATATACAGGACTGAATGAGCAATACATTTCTCATGCAACTTCAAGTATAATACAAGTTTCTCAAATCAGTCAGTAAAAAATAGATTGTTTAATAAGTGATATTAGAACAAGGTAGGAAAAATTGGGAAGTAGGGGAAAATATAGATCCATACTTTTCTTAGCCAAAATAAATTCCAGATGGATCAAATACTTAAAAAAACTATAAATGTATTAGAAAATGAGTTTCTAAAAATAACATAAGAGGAGGGAGGGCTTTCTAAGCATATTTCAAAACTCAGAAGCCATAAAAGATTGAGAAATTCAATAGCATAAATTAAATTACAAAATACATAGTGAAAACCATCATTGGCAATGTCAAATGTTAAAATGAGGAAAATATTTGCAATTTATATTACACAAAAGGGTTACCCTTAAACATTTAATAAGCTTCAACGTATCAAAAAGAGTCAATAGAAAAATGGACAAAGGATTGGAACAAATAGATGTTAAAACAAAAAGGAACAGGCTCAAAGTGGAGTCACTTGCCCCCAAGACTGGAAACCAAACCAGTTTCAGCCTCTCCCAGGTATGTGACTTTTAACCAATTAATTTGGAATTACCTGATCAGCATTATTAGTGAAGTAATCTTCATGATAGACCCTGCTTTTCCCCCAAAGAAACATAACCTTGCCTGAAACAATCTACTCTGTTAGAAATTTCCTTTGCTTACCTCCTTCTGCCTGTACAAGCCTTCCATTTTGTACAGCTCCTCAAAACCCCTATTTGCTAGATGTAGAATTCTGTGTGTTTTGGAATGTGGCTGGTTCATGAATCATTGAATAAACCCAATTTGATCTTTAAATTTACTTAGTTGATTTTTGGTTTTTTTTTTAACATAGGTCACAAAAAAAGAAAATATGAATGGCTTGTAATCCTATGAAAAGATGCTCAACTGCACCCATAAAAAGGAAAATTAAAATGATATGATTTAGACTAGTAAAAATTAAAAAGTCCCTGTTGGTGAAGCTATGAACTAGATGGTTGGAGATAGGGATGGGAGGCAAATTTTTCAATGCATACGCTAAATGAATATTGACTTTTGAATCATGTAAATGTTTTATTTAAAACTAACAAACCATAGTATTTATAAATAATTTCCTCAATACCAAATTCGAAAATACCCACATCCTCAAAAGCTGGAAGTGGCCCAGACCTGCCTCATGCTCTGAGTTCTGAGGATGACTCATGTTGTAAGTTGTGGTTCAGTGGTAAGGAAGGAGATACTGAGCTTCATAACTTTTACTTTTCCTTGTGCTGCATGAAATGAGGTTACCTGCTCAGAGTAAGGAAGAGGGGTGTGAAATGCAAGAAGAGAAGAAGATAAAAGAAGGGATTACTGAAGCATGTTGAAGGGTTAACTGAAGTTGGGAAACACAAATTCACAAAGATGCCAGTCGGTTTGGGATTTTCTTCAGGAATGCTCTGCAGCCTAGGAGTGGGGATTTAGGAGGTAGGTCAGAGTGTGAGAATTGAAACACTCTGAATTGGAAAAATGATATAAAAGTGGCCATAGCAGGCCCTTGGTAAGTTTATATGACTTTCTTATGTTTTCCACAATTCCAGAGTCTGAACCTTTGGGGGTCCAACTACCTGGTTTTATCATTTTCCTCAGAGGTGATCAGGCCTAGGGGAGTGATGCATTAATCAAGCTCATAGGAGAGTGGGTGATAAAATAGAACCTTCTTTTACAAATTTAAAATGAAAATATAAACCCACTGCTCCCACAAGGTAGTACCTCCTTTTGCCTATAACAAAGTCTTCATAAGAAATGAAATTACTATTGACTAACTGTTCAGTGTCCAAAAGAAGAGGAACAGATAATCTCAATGACCAGAGCCATCGAGCCATGATAATCTAATATACTACTCAAGGAACACAACCTGAAAGGTGTCCACAGTAGTAGAGGAATGCTGACAAATTATTTTTCTAAAATTTGATTGTTAGGAAAACATAAAATTGGTTTTAGTTTTCTCTTCAACCTGTTAGGCCATCCTTAGAAAATGTGCATGTCTTCCCATCCCTATTTCCTTTCTCATTTCAGTACAAATACTTTTATACAAAAATGTGCACATATAAAAATACGTATGTACACTGATGGGGTTTTGTTTACCAAAATGGGAACATACTGGAAAGATTATTTTGTGATCCTCACCAACACATCATGGATATTCCTCTTTTAATTCTAGTAACTAGAAATAGATACATTCTAATATTTTAAGAAATAAAAAGGGCTTCAAGCTTTTTCTAGTTTTCACCACTACGAACAAAGCTGCAATAAACACACCTTATTTCCTTAAGCACTGAGGTCTCTTGCAGCAGAAGTTGGATTTGGGGATCAAAGTGTCCTATTTTTAATTTTGATAAACTGATCAAATTTCTTTTCCCAAAGGTTGTGACAGACTCATATCATCAAAGAGTGCCTCTTTCCCTACATCTTCCCTAATACTACACGTTTCTGTTCTTTTGATTTTTGCCAATATGATAGAAAACAGTACCTCATGTTTGCTTTAATGTACTTTTATTTGATTATGCGGTCAAGCATATTTTAAGGGCTTATTCTCCATTTGAATTTCTCACCTAAGAAGCAGCATGAAATAGTGTTTAAGTATATAAATTCTGGAACTAGTTTTGCCATTTTGAACTGAGTGATCAAGTTATTTAGCCTTTGTGCCTCCGTTTACCCAGCGTTGTTATAATTTGATAAGTCCATTATGTGAAAAATGTGTAGAAAAGTACCTATTCATTTTCTTTGCCTATTTTTCTATGGTGTTGTCTTATCAGTTTATGGGAGTTCTTTGTATATTAGGAATATATTAGCCCTTTACTAGTCTATGTGCTATATAATTTTTATTTAAAATTTCTGTACTGAAGTGACTACTTTTTCTTTATGGCTTATTTCCAATATTGCTCAAGAAACACTTCCTTTAATTAAAGGTTATAAAACTTTTCTCCTAAATTTCCTCTAAATATATTTTTATTTTTTATATTTAAATCTGGAATTTTTTCACATACAGTATAATACAAAGGACTAGCTCTGTGGTCCCTCTATTCCCTGGATATCCAAATGTGTCGGCACCATTTCCCCAATGAATTGAAATGCTCCCTTGTTATAGATCATGTTCTTTATTAGGATCTGTTTCTGTACTCTATATAGAGCCAAAACCAAACTCTTTATAGTGGTTTTATAGTGAATTTTAACATTTGATAAAGCAAATCCCCCTTAATTTTTTTTTCACTTTCATAATCTTCTTGATTATTCTTCAATATATGAACTTAAAAAAAAATTCTGTCCACTACTACCCACCCACCCAAAGCAGAGGGGAGAGTAAAACTAACCACACTGGGATTCTGATTATAATTGCCTAATTAATTGCACATGAAGTTTGATTTTTCTAATATTAAGTCCCCCTATCCAGGAACATGGACTCTTTTTTATTTAGGTTTTGGTTTCTGTCCTTTAATAAAATTTTATAATTTTGTTTCTTCCTTTTTTTTTTTAACTTTTGGTCACTATTATGAATAGGATATTTTTTTCATCTCCATTCTAACTAGACATTCTAACTAGACAGTGGAAAGCTTTAAATTAGGTTTTTTTCCTTTCATTCAGCCACTAAATTCTCTTGTTAATCTAGTAGCTTAATCTAGCTCCTGAAAAATAAAGGTAAAATTTTCCTGATGTTTATACAGGAATGCTCTTCTTTAGCTGTATGACAGTGCTTTACTGCCCAAGACTGCTCTAAGTGGCCTACAAGGAATGACAGAACATTTCTATAAAAATATCCCATGATTGCTTTGTTCAGATGTCATGGATGACAACACAATACAGTGGTTCTTGGTCTCTTAAATTCAGAGTCATCTATATTCATTTCTTAAGTTAACTGCTGTAATCATACCAGTCAAGTTCCCATCTGGTTTCTGCAACAGGAAACGGCCGACAGGGAGTCCTGTCTGGGCATACTTATTCCAATATTATTATCCTTATTCTTTGAAAGAGACATATACTCTGAGAGGACTTCTCTGACCACCCTATCTAATGAGCTTGTCTCGGTCACTATCACATTATCCAGTTTTACTTTCTTTATAACACTAATCATATTGGCAGGTATATTATTTTTGATTTGTCTCCCCAAGATACATTTATAACAGACTATTAACCCAATGAGATTAGAGAATTTCCATGTCTTATAAGCCCTTATCTCTAGAATCTAGAGCTGGAAACACCTAGTAGGCCTTCAGTAAATATTTGTTGAATCAATGAATGTTGAGTTTTCTGGAAAATAATCACATCACGTTTAAGTAATTTTTTTTATATCAACTGTTCTTAGTGTTATTAGGAATGGTTGTTAATAATCTGGACAACTTTTCAGTTTAAGGGACAGATCAGATTATTTAAAGATAGGTTTCTGAAACAGCATATCAAAAATTCATAAGTAGTTGTGGGAGTATAACTTTAAGGGAGATAACTCTCCAGGCAGGGACAGAAATTTATCCTTCTACCTCAAAGTTCGAAATCTCCATTTGCTAAAGATGAACTACGATCTACTTATTTTGTCTTTTTTCCATTTCTTATAAAGGCTTATCTGAGTTTCATTTCAAATGCTGTAAAGATACGTTTACTTTTTTTTTTTTGGTAGAAAACTTACTGGGACTTTGTGGGAAATGAAGGAGAAAAGTTGCAGGTCAAACAGGGCATTCAAGGGAGGTTTCAGCCTATCTACTTAAGTTATTGTTTTAGAGGGCCAACCAGTAAAAAACGGTTTGCTCTTAGTGCTATGACTGAGCGAGGTCTTTTGTTTTTATTCCACTCCCGTATTTTACAACTTTCAGTTTATCAAACCAGATACGTGTGTGGTGAAACTCTCATAGCTGATATCAATGTCATCATTTGAGGCATTTGTTAAAGTTTACCTAGAAAGGCACATAAAGGGATTCAAGGCGAGACGGTGTATGGGTAGGTACAGAGTTAGCAGAGGTGGTTGTTTCAGTTGCCAGCAAACCTCCCCTACCTCACCGTTTAACTTTGCCCCCGCAGTTCCCGACGCCGCAAAGACCACTTCCGGTGTCCTTCCCACCGCTCCAGGCCCCGGCGGACGCAGAAAGGTAGGAGGGCACCTCACCGCGCCCCTAGGATCCCCAGCACTAAGGCCGCCTTCCAGCGGCGGCGCGCTCGCCCGGTGCATTGTGGGCGTTGTAGTCTGGCCGGAACCTGTTTGTGACTACAAGTCCCGTGACTCCGCCCCTCTTCCCCTCCTAGTCCGCAGTCCTGTCCGCGGCCTCATCTGGGCTTCTCTGGCCCGGGGCACGCTGGTCCGGCGAGTCAGCGGTCTCTTTCCTGGGTACCAGAGACGGAAGCCGGAGGGGCACGGGGAGGAGCTTTGCGCGCGGGGTGAACGCTCGCTTTACGTGCTCGTTCGCCTCGCGACCGCTGCGCGCGAACCCGGTGTCCCCGCGGCGGCGTCGGTGGAACGCGGAGGGGGCGGAGGGAGCCCGCGGCGGCGGCAACAGCGAAATGGCGGAGACGGTGGCGGACACCCGGCGGCTGATCACCAAGCCGCAGAATCTGAATGACGCCTACGGGCCGCCCAGCAACTTCCTCGAGATTGATGTGAGCAACCCGCAGACGGTGGGGGTCGGCAGGGGCCGCTTCACCACCTATGAGATCAGGGTCAAGGTGAGGCCGTCTTTCTCTCCTACAGCGAGACCCCTCCTGCCGTCCCGGCTTGCCCCCAGCAGACCTAGGAGCGAATGTCCTCAGGCGGCTCGTCTGTCCAGGCCGGGAGCCACCGGCTGACTCGGTTGGGTAGCCCTGTCTGCGGGCGCGGTCGTGGCAAGGGTCCCTCTTGGTGTAGGGCTGGGATGGTGGTTGCTGAGTGAGCTGAGCCCAGCGCTGGCGTTTGGATAAGGTGCTGGAAGAACAGGGCGTGGGTTGAGCGGCGCTTGCCCCTCCAGCCGCTGATCTGGGAATAACATTTGAGTTGGAAAGGGGTAGATCTTTCGAGAACACAAAACACAGTTCTTCTGGAAGGGAGGTAGATGTGACTGAGATGGGGAGTTTGCGCAAAGTTGAAGCCTTCCCAGTTTTCTTTTTCTGGAGACTTTTCCCAGAGATGGCCAAGCCAAGCTGATTGCTCCAGGCTCTTTCTAGCTTGGTTGTACACTTTAACCTAAAGGGAGTTGACAGCAGCCTGACAAATTTGGTAGGGCAGATCCAGATGAGAACGGTGATTGGAAAAGGTTGATCTTAGCATTCTGGGCCACCGTTCTGCTAAAGTATAAGGAGTTACCTGCCCCACAATCCAAAACTACTACTGCTTCAGGAAAAGCCTATTCATTTAGAGATCCTGCTTTCTTAATTTCGAGATTTGCACTTCACTGAATGAATCAGCTGAAGTAGAAACACACTTATAATTTCATAACTAGTATTTGTTGGCAATAAGTAATTCAGATGATTTGAAAGATGTTAATTGAGAGTAGTGCTTCACTTTCCGTAGTTCAGGATTAAAGAACTTGCTCATGTGTGGTAGTATCTTTAAAAATTGATTACATGAAAACAAATCCAGCTGTTAGATGACAACAACAACAAATTTTATTAAAAATTAAAGATAATAAGAATTTAGCTTTAGAATAATCAAAATTTATGTTAACAAGTTACTATTAACATTTAAGTGAAGTAATTTCTCATTAACTTATGCACTTTTTTAAAAGTGGTAAAAAAACATGAAATTTACCATCTTAACCATTTTTAAGTGTACAGTTCAGTAGTGTTGTGAATATACTTACATTGTGAATATACTTACTTTTAAAATATACGCACTTTTAAAAAATGACCGATGCAGTGTTGCTAAGAAAATTAATCATCAAACTTTAGTTTAAGATATGAAACTAACAGATTAATGTTACAAGCCACCCTTATCTCCCTATGGATACATAAAATGTTAGCCATAAGCAGTCGTATAACTCATCTGCAAATCCAGGCTCCAGTGTACCTAGAGAAGTACATTATCATATAAAACTAGTGAAAAAGTGAAGCTTTTTAAAAAAATTTTTGGAATGACTTTGGATTATCCTAAGTATATGGTGGATTGTTCATTGAAAAGAACTTCCTCTTTTACCCTTATTAACCACCATGTTTTCCTTTCTTTTGCTGAAACAGAACTTGGTATTCCTGTTTCTAAACTTCCATAGCTAATACTTCCTGTCACACAACTGAAGTGGAATCTCCTGCCTACACTTCCTTTATTTAATAACTTTGGGTTTATCTCGCTGAGTGCATTATATTAAATAGACTTTAGTGTGATGATTTAACTATTTAAAAATATACCTGATACTTGATTACCAAATGGTTGATGTGACAGTTAAAGTGTGATCATTTGCATTTTAAAGAAAATAATCCTTTTAAAGAATAATTAATGAGTTACAGAATTAACAAAACACACACCTACACTGGTTTGTATTATATGAGCCAGTTTGTTGTGTGTTAATGATTTGTAGTCATAAGTGAGGTGCCTTCTAAGAAAATATAATTGAGTTTTTAATGAAATGCCATTGTGGTTACTCTTAATATGTAATGTGTTAAAATTCAGGACACCATTTAGTAAGATATTAGGTCTTATTTTAAGCAGCATGTGGTTTTTGAGAATAATTACATTCTTGTATTAAAGTAGAATGGCCAATAAAATGAATAAAGCATTTTTTAATGTTATTTATTACTACTTTTCTAAACTGTTGCTGCTCTCCCTAGCCCCTATTGCCTGCCGTTTGCTATTGAATTTGCCATGTGGCAAACAATTAGATGTTCCAGAGTTTGGATCCTTAAACTATCTTATAGCTACTCTTTAATTCTGGTCTTGAGAAAAATGTTCAATTTTATAGGATCTGATTGAAATTACTCTAATTCACAGAGTAATTTTATCTGGATGGTGGCACTTTAGAATGCAAGTTTCCCAATCTCCATTTATCTCTAGGTTTGAGGATAGTGTTTAAGACTATTAGGATCACTTGATTAGTATCTTTGGGCTTTTGAAAATAATTGGTAGTGTTAATGTTTTTAAAAATTGTTCTAATGGGTAGGTATAGTAGAGAGCACCATAAATGATTAAACCTCAGAGTCTAAAATTATTTTGGCATGTTAAAGAGAAGGCTAAAGGGGAAATTCAGTCACCATTTATGAAGTTTGTGCTATAATGTAACTAATTTTCTGGAGATTTTAATTAAGATTTGTTGTATCTAGTGACAACTGTTTTGAACAGGAGTGAAGGTAAGGATCTTTCTTGAGCTCTGAGTTTAAAGAATGGATTTATCATTTATTAGAGTAAGGTATAAAATCTAGGCTCTACTTCTTTGTAAAATAAATATGTTAATAGTATCTACCTCATAGGACTGAGTTAATGCACATAAATCTCTTTAGCACAATGACTGGTATATAATAAGCACTCAAAGATTACCTCTTTCTAAATACAGATATCTTCTAAATGAAAAGTCAGTGATAAGCTACAGTTTTTTGTTAATAAAATTGTTAGATTTTCTTATCAAGAAACCTACTTGGCATGAAAGTATACTTTCATTGAGGCAAATGTGGTATTTAAAAAAGCCGTCTTGTTTTAGTACCTAATCAAGTATCCTTTTTTTTCTTTGTTTTAAATTTTTATTATATTTTGTGGGATTCCATGTGGAAAATTGTGATGCCATTCAGAACATGGTTAGTTTCACATTTAAGACCAAAAAATGTCAAGAACTCCATGTTTTAAGGTAGTATATGGGTCTATGATTGTACTGTACTAGTATTTTTTCCTGTTTTATTGAGATTTAATTGACATATAACATATTTGCTTAAGATATACAGTATAACAATTTATTAAGATACATTGCAGAGTGATCACCACAATAAATTGAGTTAACATTCATCACATCACGTAATTACAAAAGTAGCCTTTTGAAGTTAAGGCTTATTCACATATAAAGCTGAATAGTAAAGTTTGGTAGTAAACATTGTGTCAGAAAGATGGTCAGTAAAAGTAACATTTTGACGGTGTTTGCCTTTCTAAAGACCCGTGTTAATGATTTTTCTCTGGGTGAATCCTCTAATTTTAAATTGAGAGTCCTTAATATCCAGATTGGAAGCTGAAAAATTAATTCTTAGACTTAGTTTTAGGATTTATAAGCATGTATTATTAAAGGGCAAGAATAATATTTTAAAGAATTAATGCGTTTTGGTGCCAAAAGACATCTGCACCAATTTTGTGGCTTTATCAATTGGCCATGAGATGTTGTCTGATGTACATCTTAGCTGTCAGCCATGGCTGACTTGCAGCATTCCTGTCAAGGAGAGGCATGTTGCTAGCTTTGAAGATTCTTACCCAATCCATCCCTTAAGATGAAGGAGAGGGAGGCAATGGCAATTAAAAAGTAGCCCTGGTATATTGGGTTATTAGGAACTTTGTTTGATGTTCATTTAACAGATGAGGATACCAAGGCACATAAGGTTGTGTCTCACCCAAAGTAAATTATCTAACTAGTGTCCGAGCCAGGATTAAGTTTAAAGGGGTCTGGTACTGGTTCAGAATTGCTTCATGGCTGCAGTTGATTTAATTTAAAATAGTACATCAAAACCTTTATCTACAGCCTAGTATTGGGGTACCCTAAGTGTCTGAACCTTTTGAAAGAATTCCCAATATTTGGCACTCTTGAGATCTGGAAGTTGACTCCTCAGTAAGATGAACCCAGGAAAAATAAACAGCTGAAAATAGTTTATTATTAAATTCTGGGCTATGATGAGATGACCCAAAGAAAAGGTGTTGATTGGCTGGTGATGCTTACAAAAGGCAAGCTTTTTTCTATATTAAAGCTGAAAAGTGAGAGGATTTATCACTTGAGTACCTATTATGTTCAAGGCACTGTGCTATATTTGTAATTTGATTTTTGAGGTAACCAAGCAGAATAGATTATATCTCTGTTTTGCAGATATAGAAGCCAAGGTCACTGTTGATCCTCATCTCTTGTTCCCCCCTCGTTCTTATTTTATGCCCCCGTTCTACTGAACTACTTGTATCGCCCAATTAAGCTGTGTTCTCTTGTATCTGGGTCTTTGCACACACTTCGTCCTCTGTTAAAATATCTTCCTTTAGTGCCTTGACTAGCTACCATTACTTGTCCTGCAGGACTTAGCCTGTCACCTTTTTTAGAGATTTTGCTGTTCCCTGGAATTGAGACTGGATTTCCTCTCTGTGTGCCCTTAGGATTAAGTTTGTTTGCTTGTCTGCGGCTTCCTTTGGTTCCTGTATCTTCTACTATAAGCTCCTAGAGGACAGGACTGTCATAACCACCCTTACTTAACATCTGACATTGTTTTGCACATAGTGGGCATTTATGGGAGAATGAAGTTTAGGAAGGTTAAGTAATTCGCCCAAAGTCAGAGCTATTAAATGGCAAAACTGGGATTGGAATCTAGATTTTCTGACCTTCAGAGCCCACACTTTTTCTTCCATCCTCACCGAACATTCAGATCACCTGAGGAGCTTTTGAAGCGAAGAAGATTCTCTTTTAATTGGGCTGGGGTGGGATTTAGGAAGCAGTAGTTTAAAAACCACCCAGCAAGGGCACTTAAGTGATATGCAGCAAGGATTATTCCTGGTTGCACAATGCTCTCTGTCTCTAAGAAATGACAGGCAGCAGAGGAGTATGAGAAAAATATATGGAGCTGGTTGGTGGCCTTGATGGGATTGAAAAAAAGGCAAATTCTGAAAATAAACAAACAAATCAGATCCTGGCAGCAGAGAAGAAAACCAGTGACATTTGCCAAAGAAAAAAAAACTGTTTTTGAAAGGGAGACAATTTAGATACTAGCTGAAAGCATGCCGACCTATACAGCTTACCTTTTTTGAGAAGAAGGGAGGCATTGACTGTATGCAGCCAAGCCAGATTTTTTTGCCCCTGTCTTGCACCATCCATATCTATATCCCTGTGTAATAATCTTGGAAGTAAGCCAGAAGTCAAGAAAAGGCAAAATATCCATTTAAGAACGAAATCTACATATTTCATTAATATTGCCATCTACACCGTTAAAGTGGGAAGTCTGAAAGGGCTTAACTTTTAGCTATCCCGGTAGAAGTGATTTTCCTCTCCTCACCTTCATAATTATGCTTACAAAAAGGAAAGCACTGAACTGTTATTTTTAGACACTTTGATGTTTCTACCATATTACGCTGCTTCCATGTAAGCAGAGCCAACAATTTTTTGAGCATCAGATAAGAAAGATGGTGTCCAAGAAAAAGCAATACTGTAATCTTGATGTTGCTGTTTACTGATTCCTTAATTAAATGACTTTAAGCTTTCAACTAGAGTCTTACTTCTTCAAAGAAATATTTAACTTAGGAATTTGGATATGATAATAACGTGTGACATTTGCTGTAGCCTGCCAGAAAAGTTGTATCAATTAAAATATAGTTTGGTCTGTTCTCACAGAGACCTTAAAAAAACTTTATTTATTTATTTTTCATATGAAGAGTTCTCAGGGGCAATTCACAGTGGGTATTGTGGCTTGACATTACATATTATTCTCAACATTATACCCACATTCTAGCCAAGGAAAAGGCATATTCCTGCTCGTTGCCACCTATAGCTGCAAAGGAAGCTGGAAAATTTAGTCTAGCTAGGCAGCCATCTGAAGGAAGAACAGATACTGTTCTTTGCCACAGTAGCGAATGATTAGGATTAGTCCTTTTATGGTGTGGCTTTAGCAACATTCTGATCATCTCTCTTAATTCTTTTTTTTTTTTTTCTGAAGTCTGAAATTTCAGAGTTTTGAGAAAGTTTATTTGATTTGGAAGAAATAAAATTGAGTTCTCATTAGTTTTGTCAGTATTAAATGTCAGTGATTTCCACCTCTTCCTGAGAATTAATTTTGATGAGTACAGAAAGGAGGCAAGTATGATGACATGGCATATCTGATAGGGGTATATACCATGTGATTAAGTTGGGTTAGAGGTAATGAAAGTAGATGGTTAACTTTTATTTTTTTGTTTTTTTGTATTTAATGGCTATTTAAAACTATGAAGGCAGTTTTACTTAGGGCCAGCATTTTAGTTGATGACATTGAATGATGGAGTATATAATTTGAGCCACCAAAATAAGTGAGATCAGCATCTCTTACTAGAGAATCATAGGAAGACTTAAAATTTTTATAAAATTACTGTGTCTAACAGTATTGGGATGGTCACTTTTTAATTCTGTGCTCTCTAGACTTTGATTTTGTCACTGATGTAGCACATCTCTTTTTGCTTGGCTGTCCTAAAATTATTTCCATATCTGCTATTTATAGCTTGTCTGCTCCCCCTGCTCCCCGCTCCCCATTCTTGCCCTTGTAACACGAGCTTCTTTGTTCTATTGTAAGTTTGGGAATTTTTTTTATTAAATTTATTGGAGTGATATTGATTAATAAAATTACATAGGTTCAAATGTACAGTTAAGTAATATGTCATGTGTATAGTGTATTGTATGTTCACCGTCCAAAGTTAAATTTCCTTCCGTCACCGTGTAAGTTTGGGAATTTTAATTCAGATAGAGCGGGGGTCCCCAACCCCTGGGCCATGGACCAGTACCGGTCCATGGCCTGTTAGTAACTGGGCTGCACAAAAGGAGATGAGTAGTGAGTGATAGAGAGAAGCTTCATCTGTATTTGCAGGTGCTTTCTCCCCAGCATTGGCATCACCTCAGCTCCATCTCAGATCATCAATTATTAGATTCTCATAGGAGCACCGGTCCCTGGTGCCAAAAGGGTTGGAGACTGCTGATATAGAGGAATAAAAGAGTCTCGAAGCTCCCCTTCTTGTGTCTAGTTTTCAGTATCTCACTCCTCTGTTGTTGGTTATCTTCAGGTGGAAACAGAAGCAGATAAAAGTCTTATTGGCTAGGCATACGTCTGTGTACCACAAGGTCTTTGTTTAAATTTATACCCAAAGATTCTCCCACGTTATATAACTGAGAACATTCTTAAGACATTAATGGGTCTAACAGGTGTCAGCAAGCTGTGGGCTTCTGTTTTTGTAAAGTTTTATTGGAACACAGCATACTTGTTTGTTTACATATTATTTATGACCACTTTTGTACTAAAAAGGCAGAGTCTAGTAGCCTTGACAGCCTAAAATATTTACTGCCTTGCCCTTTGTGAAAAAGTTTGCCAACCCCTAGAGTTTATGTAGCATTGAAATGATGAAAATCAAAAGCACTTGGAGAATATTAATTTTAAAACATGAGACTATGAAAAAAAATTCAATTTAGGATGCCAGTAGCAAATGATTGATGAAATGGTAGTTACATATAACACTGCTAGTAAGGTTTTTTTTCTTACACATTCATCAAATACCAGTAGAATCTTAGAGCATAGCCTTATTGTTGGGTGATGAATGAAATAATTACACACTATTCTTTCCTTCTAAAGACCCAGCTTTTTACAAAGACAGAATCTAACTTTGTGAGTTATTAGATTATACCTACTATTCATATTAAGGCCAGCCACAAGGATTTTTAATTTATAAAGCTTATGTTCTCACCCAAAGCCTTATGTAAACTTCTTTGAATAACCATTTAAAGAGAGAAAATTGGTGCTGATAAAACTAATAGTCCATAAACCAATGACAAAGCTGAAAGTGATGCCTGACAAAACAGATTGTAATCAGTTCTGGCCAGCATCATGGTTTACATATCTTCTAACCCAGAATTAATTTCTTATACCATATCACCTTTAATGCTTGTGTTTTTATATGTTAACCTTCTACATAATAAGGCAGTATGCCATTATTACATGATTTTTGATATTTAAATTGATTGAACTATTGACATGGGGAAGTTTAATGTCTGGCTTGTAAAAAGAGGTAAAGTTAAAAATTGAAAAACTGATGTTAATTCTCATTATGGGGCACTATAGTAAATTAATAGAATTTTTATCTTAGTTTAAAAGGACAGATGGTGTTGATATACTTAAGTTGAAATAAATTGTAATTGTAGGGCTTTTTACTTAGACTTTAGGATGTGATTCTTATCTGTAATCTATGTATTTTCTCAGTTTTGTTCTCTCAAGACTTTCAATCCATTTTTTTGTAACTAAATTTCTTAAATTTGTTAACATAGAGTAAGTACTCCTGTGGACCAGTTGCTTTATTGAGCACTTGGAATGCTAAGTTTAATATGACATGGTTGCTGCATTCAGCAAGTTCACACCAACCTGAAAAAAGACTGAATGTTTTCTTTGATCAGTTTTCCCTAAAACTGTCCAATAAATGAACATTTATGAACTGCCTACTCTATGCCAAACATCGTGCTAGATGCTTGGCTAAGAGGTGAGTAACATATTCCTTGTTTTTAGAGGCTTACAGACTGAAGGTGGGAAGAGAGGTAAATTCAATTTAATTTGGTAGTGTTGGGTAAAAATATTCATAATGTGCAGTGGGAACCCAAGCCAGCCACAAGAGACCAGGAGTCAGGGCAGAATGGGCTAGTAGTGTTCTAGGCCAAGAGAGCAACTGTCTTTTCTGTCTTTCATTGCCAACATCTAATGTCAGTGACTTGCCACTAAGTCACATAGTATTACTACTGGATTCTGACCACTTTATGCCCTTCACCTCTTATTACTGTCTGGCTCAGACATGTTTCTCTACCTCTTTATTATAATGTGTTTTGTTTTTAAGCATGTCTTGGGCAGTTGCTATGTCTAGAAAGTATGGTAGGTACTTTCTCTTGTGTTTTCTTCGATATAGTTTTAGTTATCTGACTGCCTCTTCTTAGAAACTATAATGGCTCTTATTTCCAGTTAAAATAGATCACAGATATAGAACAGTTGATTATTCTTAACAATAGTCATTTCCTGTTTCAACCTGATCGTGTTTTGTGATATAGCCAGGAAAATCTACCTGCTGTTCTCCTCCCAAACTTAATGCTAATGATCTTCCTTTATTCCTCTTGCCAAAAGCTCATTCAAACATGTGTACGTAGTATATAGGCCGGTCTTCCCACCTAACCAATGTTGTATCAGCTGTAACAAACCACCACAAAACTTATTGACTTGAAATAGTGATTTTCCATTGTTCTGTGGGTTGGCTAAACGGCTTATATGTTGGTTTTTACCTGTCCTAATTTATGTAGTTGTTTTTAGCTGGAAAGTTGGCATATCTGGCTATCCCTCTAGGATGCCTCATTTTCTTCCACATGGACTCTCATTCTCCAGTCAGACTGGCTTCTTTATATGGCAGTCTTAGAATATCATTCCAAGAGGATGGAGAGGGAAGTTGTGACACCTCTTGAGTTTTAGGCTCTGAAACTTGTCTCTTGTACTACATTCTGTTGGTCAAAGCAAATCGTAAGGCTAGTTCAGATTTAAGGCGTGGGGGAATAGACTCCACCTCTTGGTTGGAAGAGGCTTCGAAGAATTCATGGCAACATTTATCCACCACATATTACTTACTAGGAATCTCCAAATGCCATAGTTGGAGTGACATAGTCACTTGGGTGACTATAGTAGGCAGAATAATGACACCCCAAAGATCCACTTCCTAATACCTAGAACCTGTGAATATGTTACCTTACATGGCAAAAGTGACTTTGCAGATGTGATTAAATTAAGGATCTTGAGATAGAGAGATTGCCCCAGATTACCTGGTTATGCCTCATGTAATCACAAAGGTCCTGATAAGTGAAACAGGCAGTGGAGTCAGTCATAGAAGAAGTTGTGACAATGGAAGCAGAGATTGAAGTATGCAGTTGCTGACTTTGAAAATGGAGGAAAGAACCATGAACCAAAGATTACAGTCAGCTGTAGAAGTTAGAGAAGATAAATTCTCCCCTAGATCCTCCAGAAGGAATGCAGCCCTGATGACACCTTAATTTAGCCCAATGAGACTCATTTAGGGCTTCCTACCTCCAAAACCATAGATAATGAATTTGTTTTGTTTTAAGCTACTAAGTTTGTGGTAATTTGCTACAGCAGCAGTAGGAAACTAATAAGAATGACCATTCCTCTGTCTTAAAGAGCATTTTCAACAGAAGGAGACACTCTAGACTCACTCCAAGAGAATGAGAGTCAGTGGGGACTGAGGCTCAGCCTTACCTGAGCCTTGATTATAGGCCACAGCCCTATCTTCTTCCCTATCAGAATTTAGCACTATCAGTTCTCATTATCCCTCTACTAGTCTGCCAAGATGTTTTACCTAGGGTGTAGAAAAATATGTTTTTCTCATGGAAAAAGCTGAGTGCCTTACTTAATAGGCTGTAGAGGATTATTTTTCCAAACTAAAGAGAAAATTATTAAAAGACTGAGTCACTTTGGCTATCTAGGTATAGGTCAAGATCAGCAATGCTAAATGACCAGTGCATTTTTAAAATACACTGAGTATTACAGAAATAACTGTGTAATATATGATAAAGTTGTTTATCCTTGTCATCTAGTGCCCTTGTATGAGAGAGGGCTAACTTCTGAAATTAGGCAAGTGTAAAATTACAAGTTCTAGGTGATGAATACTTTATGTTATTGGCTCTTGATTAAAATTTAACTTGCAAAATGTTTCATACTTTATTGTCAGGCCTTTGACCCTCTTAATTCCAAGCAATAGTATCTTCCATTCAGTACACACATCGGGAGAAAAGTACTTTGACTTTTGCAACTTATAATTCTAGGTCTCAAAGTCTAAAATATATTTAAATATTTCAATCAATAAATATATAACTACACAATTTCTTCTAATTCACATAATTTTTTTTGTTTCTATTTTGAGAAGAAACCTGCACCTTAACTTCAGGCAATCGTTAAAATGAGCAAGAACAATCTGTTTTTTAAAACATCCACATTCGTTTGTGATAGACTAAATTTTTAAAATTCATCTTAAGATTATGAAGTATATATTAAAAATATATATTAAATATTTAAGGCACCCACAGCTTCTGTGTGAAGAAAGTTCAAGAATGTCAAAGCTAAGGGAGCATAGTAGAAGGATTATAATTATATAGAATCTGATAAAGCATTCATAAAATTAAGAAAACCTTTATAGGTTGAAGTAGGCCATCAGTTATGAATATAGTTCAGTGGATTATTTACAAGGAATATGTTATTTGATCTGCCTTTGTCTAATCTCTATAATACAGCAGCCATTAGCTATTAGCCATACGGAGCTATTTAAATCGAAGTGTTAGGCTCAAACTACCAGACAACTGTTTGTCCAGTTTCCTTGGAATCGAAGTTGACTTGTTTGACATATTTGTAGTTGATTATAAGTGATAGTGGCCTCAAAAATACAGGATGGCTCATATATGAAGGGAGCAGTGTACACAAGGGCTTTTCCTCCTGAGTTTCTTTGACCTTTTTGCCTTTCTCAGTGTGTTTCTGGTCAGTAGTCACTTACAGCCTGGTCACTGTTAGCCCTATGCTAGCCTTCAAGGTGTGCATCAACTTCACACACATGCACCATTCTCTGCTGATTAAGACAGAGAAAATTTCTTAATCCAAACAAAAATTAGAGACTTTTTTTTTTTGATAGGATCATTTATTACATTAGAAAATTGAGTACACATTTAAAAACTATAGTTTACTTATAGCTTGAGTAAAAGTGAACTGGGATGAGAATAAATGGTGCCTTTCAGAGTGCATTATATCTTAACTCACTCTTTTCTAGGGGTCACCCTTGGATCAACACAACTTCATGGTCAGCCAGTGACTGGTCAGAAGTTGTGCATAATAAACACCTTGAACCAGTAAGGCTTCTCCTCTTTGCCAGTGGATTTGTATGTAGGTTGAGGAATGAATTCAAACTATAGGCAGTTTACAGGTTTGTTCCAGCTTTTACTTTGTGCCAAGTCTTCTTACATCCATGGCTATTCTGTATCTGTGAAAGACGTCACATCCAGCCAAGGATATAAAGATAACTGGGGTCTTCGCCAGTCTTTCCTGAGCTTGCATACAGCTTTGTGCAAGCGCACAGCCTTTCAGACCTCCCGGGATAAGTGAGAGCATAGCAAGGCTTACCATGGCTGTGCCGTTCTCAGGATATCTCTGCTAAACTGGCAAATCTGCTGGTTTGTTTCTTGCCTCAGTTAGTATTGCAACCTTAGAGTGCTGCAGTATTGGCCTTCCCCAGTTGTTTGCCACCAAGGTCACTATTGTTCTCAAGGATACTCCTGCATATGGTATTCTTCAGCATTCTACTCAATCAGTGATCCCCCCGCTAGCAGCAGTGGTGCTGGTTTCCACAGCTTGCCCCACACTGGTCAACCTAGCATTGATGGAGCTGTTGGGGATGACCAAAACACCTCAGATTTCCACCGGTCTAAGGTTTGGCAGTTGTTCTTCAGTAAATGCTTTTCAGTTTGTTATGTCTTTGGCCAATTCCCAGAATCCTGATACGGTTGTTTTGACACGTTTGTCTATTTTATTGCTGATTTTTTAAGGAGAGGCTTTGCCAAGCTCCTCACTCCACCATGTCAGCTTCTCTAGACTTACCTTTTTACATTATACCTTTATTTTAGGTTCCATATTTTTAAGAGAAAAGGTTTTTATCATATTATTATGCTTTAATGTTAACTTACAGGTGCTTAGAAGCACTTTTTAATGTAATGTTTAAATGTTTTTGCAAGCCTCTTAACCAAGTATTAACTTAGCTCCTTGTAGATAGTAGATGTTAAGATATTTTATTAAAAGCTTACTAGAATTTTTAAGCTTTATTTACTTAATATCTGCTTTTGGTCTGGTATTATAACAGTAGTGTGCCTTAAGAGCATGAACTTTGAACTTGAACATGTGTTCAGTCCTTCCTTTCTCTGTTAGTAGACATGTGATTCTGAGCAAGTTACCTAACTCCTCTTTTTTAGTTTCTTCAGCCATAAAGTAGAACTTCAGAAGATTAAATGTGACATGTGGCATAGTATTTACCCTACAGTAAGTATCCAATAAGTGATTTGTGAAGTAATAATAGTTGCTAGTTAATTATTGAAGTGGCAGTTATTTGAATTATCTTTATTTTAAAGATGATGCAACTCAGATTTGGAGAAGGAAAGTCATTTGACATGGTTCATATTGTTAATGAGTCCAGAACTTGAACCAGGTCTGCTCGACTTATTCATCTGTTCCCTGCTGCTCCCAGGAATCAGATATAGGGTCACAAATTTGTGATTACCTCCTCTGAAGCTAAATCCGCAATCATATAAAAGAAATACTGAATGAATATATATATATACACACACACACACTCACACACTCACTCATATATGTTTGCTTACATTTTTCCCCCAACAATGTAGCATGTCAGGAACTTCCACCACTAAAAGTAATATAGCAATTGTTTGAACCTTAAGTGTCTCTCTGCGATACAAACTTAATGACTTTAACCTTGATTATCTTTAGTGAATGGAAAAAGCAGAGACTTTAAACTCTTCATTTACAAAGTTGAACATCTAAACTTGAAAACTTTTGATTCATAATGGTATAAGCATCCATAGAAGTATAGTTATAAAATTTTCTATTAGTTTTTAAAGCCTTTAAGTGTAAAAGGTTGTGTGTGCATGTCTTTATCATAATAATGCACTCCTCAGTGGTGTATTTTCTTACAGATGCTTACCCCCATGGTATTCCAGTATCCTTAATTTCTGTCTCTTTACCCTGACCTGTCTTGTCTGTATAAAGTCTGCTAAGTCAGGAAACGTGTCCATATACTTAATGTTCCTGGTAGATTCTCAATTAACACCTTTTGTGCTGTATATTTTATTAGCATTCTAAATAACATCAGTTTAATGGCTTAAGAGACTTAATATTTATAAATGTCATGACTTAAAATATCTTACTTACATTCTTCCAAGTAGAGTTTGGGGACTAAAGGTGAAAGATCCGGAGTGATTTCCTTTTCTTACAAACTTCACAACTCAGGACAAGGAAGAGGACGTATGAGGAGAAAGAGCTAGACAAAAGTACTCAGAAGGAAACTTAAATTATGAGGAAAAGAACCAGAATACCCTGCTCTCCCGCTCCACTTCAAACACCAATTATACCCAACAGTTAAAAAATAAGAATGTATGCTGGCCAGAAATTTCTAAAAATCACACTGACCTAATTATATATTGAAACCTTTAGTGACAAGTTGCAATTCTTCTTACAGCCTGTGCTCTCAGCCATGTTTATTATGCGGATTCTTAGAGAATTACTTACTACTTCTAATAAAAAGATTTTGTTAGTGGTTTGAGTACTTTCAGGTTATTACAACAGTAATGACTCTTTGTGGGGCTTTATAAAAGGAGTAAAATAATGCTGCTGTCAATATGTAGGGGTTAATATAATCTAGTTCTTATTATAGCTAACCACTGACTAGATGAGAAAGGAATCTATTAATATAGATTATTACTCATGTCTTAGAGAATTGACTCATTAAACAACCTTATTCATGTTTTTATAGTTGTCCAGATAATATTTTGTTCTCCAAAGAAATATCTCAGCTTCATTCTTTTATAATATAGATGACAAACTATTTCATACTATCTATTCCTAGAGGTTTATCAAGTTACTTAGAGAAAGCAACTCTCAATCATCTATTACAACTTTTATTTTTAAAATTGCCTTTGTTTAAGAATGAAAAAACTTCAGCTCATTTTATCAGCTTCTTAAGTTATGAAGGAATACTTCCTTTGCTGAATAATCCAGAATCAATTAACTGGGAATTTCCTGAGAATCGCTGCTACTCAGAACATAAGTCAAGAGCTAATAAGGAAGCAAAAAAATAAACAGCAAAGAGTTAAAAATTTTCAAAAGTCTGTTTGTTTTAGATACCACATTTTTATATTTAAATATTATCCTTTCAATCTTCTCAGGTTACTGATTCAGTTATCTATTGCTGTGTAACAAACAACCTCAAAAGTTGGTGGCTTAAAATAACAACAGTTAACATTCACTTTAGCACAGTTGTGCAGTTTGGTCAGTTCTTAGAAGGGGCAGCTTATCTCTGTTCTCCTTGATATCTGCTGGAGGAGCTTGACTGGGACTGGAGGATTTATTTCCAAGATGACACAATTGTATGACTGGCTGGCAAGTTAGTGGGGCTACCACTGGGAGCTGTTAATTGGGTCCTGAGTTTTCCTCCATGAATAACTAGACTTCTAACAGAATAATGGTGACTGGGTTCCAAGAGAGAATGTCCTTCCAAGAGGACGTCTTGGAACATCAAGCCCCAGTCACAAGTATTTGCTAATATACTATTGATCAAAGGCAGTCACATGGCCAAGCCAATGTGGGAGAGGATACAGAAAGATATAGAGGATACAAAAAGAAAAATACTGAAAGGCATGGTTTATTGTAAGGCCGCCAAAGTAATAGCCTACTACAGTTATGTACCTCTTCAATCCACAGCAAATAGCCTCTCTGGAGGCCATTTTGAAGCCTTAACATTTATAGCCTTTGGCCCAATAATTTCACTGTTAGGGGTTTGTCCTATGGAAAGTACACAAAATCCCTGGATCTCTATCAAGGTTTCATCTCTCTTTCATTCATAGCATTTTGTCTGGGGTCAGATAGCTGGTTAATACAGGAATTGGGATTAAAATCAGCGATTGTCTCATTTCAGAATTGTGTGCTTAACCATTGTATTATACCACTTCTCATGTAGATGATGTCTATGTGCAGTCATATTATCTATATCAAATGAGATGCTAATATGTTTAATAAGAATAAAATTTGTTTATATAAAAGACTGAAAGGATATAATCAAAATAAAATCTCTACAGATGAACACGTACTATTCTAATTTTTTCAATTCTAAAGATACTTTTTATGAGCCTACTATGCAAATTTCACCTAATATAGTCATATGTATGTATTTTATATCTTCTATTTCTACTTCAATTACTCTAAGTTTCTTCTTTTTTGTCTCAACAGTAAAGGTCTATGATAAATTGTGATTGAAACTGCCCCCTTCTCCATTTCATCCTATAAATATCTCTTGAGGATGATGTTTGTTTCAGATCCCTGTAAGTCCATATGTGCTTGATACTGCACGTGTAGACATTTATAATACACTTACTGAATAGAGTTTCCTAACTAATATTCTTTCACTGGTTTCCATATCGTAGTTTTACTTATAATGACTTCGCATCTCATTTCCAGTTCACTATTCTCATAGTGTTCCAAATCACTGTCCTTAAGGAAGTAAAATATCATTGCCCATATCTGTCCCATCTCAGCTAGAATCACTTGGTTATCGTACAGATTCCTGAGCCCTTCCCCCACCCCCTTTTTCACATTTCGTAGGTCTAGGGCAGAAGTTCTCGCACCTTAGAATCTCTTAAAAATACTGATGTTCAGATTCCATCCCAAACTAATTTGAATAAGATTCTTTAGGAGGTGGCGCTGGGGGCTTGTCTGTGTGTGTATGTGTGTTTAAAACTTGAGATAATTCTTATGATTAAGCAAGTTGGGAAGATATAGGAAATAGTTTTGCACTTTTAAAATTGTTTAGAAAATGTCTTAGACTATTAGTAGGCAGTTTTCTTTCAGCAGAAGCCTATAGGACCATATAAATGTTCATGAGCTATTATGAGCAAATTTTTCTTTACAGTGGAATTATTATTGCACAAGTCCATTAAAGGTTGCTCATTGAAAACCTTACATGAGCTTGCAAATGAGTCTTGTTGCCAGTTCACAAATGAAGAGTATGGACAAAGTAAGAAAAGTATATGGAATTACTTGATTTATGCATTAAACCTCCCTAGATAATCTCTACTGTTTGGGAAATTATACCATAAAAGATACTTCTCTTAAAATAACAGGAAATTGTATCACTGGAAGGCCATGTCTTTTTTTTTTTTTTTTTTTAAAGAAAGAAACTAAACTAAATACCTTGGCTTAGTGACAATCTACATTTCAAAGGTTCACCAGACTAAAAGCTTATTCTTCACTTAAATGACTTCTCCCCAGACATATTTAGAGTTCATCTAGGTTATAAACCATATCTCCAGTTATTCATGCTGTTCCAGATTGGGTAAAACAAGTATCAAAAGTACTGAAGGGAGAGGTAATAGCTTAAGCACTTCTCAGCTTATCCTTTATCTCTAGATGTAGATATTTGGAGAAATGCAGCCGTTTAATGAGAACTGTAGTGGGGCATTCTTTTACATCTCTTAGGATTGATTGAATAGAGTATGGTCTATTGAGTATACTTTTGATGTCGTTGCCAGTCTCTTTTTCAAATGTACACATGACACTATCTGAAGAAATACTAGAAACACCTAGTAAACATTTTTCTAATATCTATTGTTAAGCTATATTCAGGTGATCACATTTTGAGGCTTGGTTTTCTGCTTGGCTATCAGTGATAATCAGGTTACATATAGCTGCTGACTTTAATAGGTCAGCCTGTGTAAGTATGTAAGACCCAGCTTTTTGGAGACCGATAAAGTGGCAGTTTCCTCTGTTCAGACGTAAAGAGAGCACTTGTTTTAGAGCTTATACCATGGTTTCAAAAATCTGTTCTTTATTATGTAATGTCTGTTTGGATTCCTGATGATTTTACCATATGAGATTAGTAATATCAGGCATACAGACATCTCTTATTAACATTTTATCTCTTTGGAATTTTGTTTTTGGTATATTATTAGAACAAATGAACAGCAACAAAATAATATTGAACAGTTCTCTTCAGGTTTTTAGTATTGTTCTTTTCTAGTTTTCTGAATGTTCCAGGTATCTTATGTAATCAGTCTATCACCTTTTCATGAGTTATGTAAACTACATTCTCTTGTAAATGAAAAGGCAAAATGCACAGGAACTTGAATATTGCCCTGAATTTCTCCTAGGGCAAGTACAAATATCCATTGCTTCATTCTAACCAAGTAGACTATAAATCCTCTTCTGATTCTGTTTACTAAATCAACAAATTGTAAACATAATGTATTTACACATCTATATGTTCACACTAAATTTGGCAGAGAATAGGGCTTTCCTGCAGTAAGCCAGTCTCTTCTATTGGTTACATTCAGGTAAATAACTTCACCTAAAGATGTGAATTCTCCAAGAAGCAGACTTCTTTTTGTGCTTTGACAGTTCTATAAGTTTTAAATTTAGCTGGGCAAATTCCAGATGGCACTAAATCTTTTATTATGAAAAGCAAGAATAAGAAAAACTTATTATAAAGAGAAAAAAAAGGTAACTACTTTGGAGAAATCTGGGTGACCTAACCTTAACCAAGGGATGCAATAATAGGACAAACTGACATAATGTGCCTTCTGAGAGGCTTCAGCATTCCTGCCACTAGGAACATTGTTGTCATAAAAACTCGCAAGGAAACAGACAAACTCAAAGGTATAAGACATTTCAAATATCTGGCTTGCACTCTTTAAAATTGTCAGTGTCTTGAATAGCTAAAAGGCAGGAAGTCTGTTCTAAATTGAAGGAGACTAAAGAGATAATGAGAGAAGTGCTTTATTCTTAATGGGATTCTGGTTTTTGAGAAGTTATAAGGGATACTTTTGGAACAACTGATAAAATTTGAATATGGACTATATGTCAACCTTAAATGTCCTGTATTTGGTTTTTGTTCTGTGGTTTTATAAAAGAAGTATTTAGTGGTAAAGGGTCATAATGACTGCAGTTTATTTTCAAATAGTTCAGCAAAAATAACTGTAGAAGATTTACAAAGCAAATATAACAGTAACAATTGGTTAAAGGTATAGGGAGAGTATTATAATATTAGAACTTCTTGCTGAGTTTAAAAGACACAAAATGGATAATATGAAAAAAACAAATAACTTAGATTTACTGTGCAATTATTTTGTGCCAGGTACTGTTCTAAGCATGGTTATATGTGTTACTTCATTTCATCACTACAACTGTATGAGATAGGGTTATAAGAACATGGCCTTTCAGCATTACAAATCTTAATTATTTCAAGATAATTATCCTTTGTATGATTTCTCAAGTAGTAGAAAAGAAATCATTTATCTGTCTTGATAGAAATCACTGTTTTGATATACTCTCACACTATTATCCCCAGTTTATAAATAAGCAAATTGAAAAACAAATTAACTTGTTCAAGTTATATAACTAAGTGGCATTGCTGGTATTTGAACCCAGACAGAGAATGAGCTCTTAATCACTATCCTAATATAGAATATTAGAAAGTGTCTACTTTCATACCAAATGAATCTCTGTGAGATTCGAAAATAAGAATGAGAAAGAGTAGGGTTACTGGTTTTGATTATCTTCTCCCATAGAAGGAATGTGTCAAATGTTTTGTAAAACCATGTATTTAAAATAATCTCGTCTATGGCCGGCCATGCCACTCTGAACGCACCCAATCTCAACTGATCTCAGAAGCTAAGCAGCGTCGGGCCTGGTTAGTACTTGTATGGGAGACCACCTAGGACTACCAGGCGTTGTAGGCGATAAAAAACAAAAAATCTCAAATTATTTTTAATATATAAGTAATATATTTTTTTATTTATAACTTCAAATGATTAGTCTCCATTTCTTTAATTGAAGCATTCAGTATTTTCATTTATAATTTCTCTATAATTTTTCTGCCCTCTATTTTATTCATTTCTACTCTGGTCTTTATTACTTTCTACATGTTTTGTAATGCGGACATTTACAGCTATAAATTTCCCTCTAAGAACTGCTTTAGTTGCTTGTTGTATGATCTTTGAACCAGTCAAATATGATTTGGTTAGTGTCTAAACGTGTATAAATCATCTGGGAAAATTTTTTTTTAAGGGCCCATTCCCCTAGAAACTGATTTAGTTGATCTGAGGTAGTTCTCAGGACTGGTTTTTTGTTTTTGTTTGTTTGTTCGTTTGTTTTTAAGACTACCCAGATTACTACCATTTGAAAACTTATGGAGCTAATAAACTCTTAATGTATTTGAACACTGTTCTATATTTGTGTTATACTTCCACTTTAGTTGTTTCAAGCTACCCAGGTAGTAATTCTGAAGCTAACCATGTTGGAGAACCACTGATGTCTTTGATTTCAATAGTAGGGGGAGGGATAAGTATGGAGTAGAGCTTTGGATTGACTTTTTTTTGTTTTTGCTCTAACTTTTTAACATTGTGTCCCATATTTAGTTGTATTTTTATAGCTCCTTTTAGTGCCAGATGTGAACATCCTTGCATTCTCAGCTTCTGCCTCCCTTGATAATGTAATCTTTTTTGTAGTTTTCCAAAGAAATGTTAAATAATGGTAACAAATTAACTAGTATTTGTCTTATAATGATTAACGGAGGTGTATTTTGAATGGGGAATAAAAGTTTTTATTGACTTTATGGATTCCAGGCAACCAGCTTAACTTTTTGAGGGGCAGATAATTATAATACTCTGCTTTTTAAATTTTAGTTTGGGCCACAGCCCTGACATAGCTTTAAATTTGTAATATTGGATTTCTTATATAGCTCATATGAGAGAGTTGATGTAAATGTTTATAGGAGCTTCTGTGTTTGCTTCAGATGTATAATGAAACATTTGTAAGACTTCCATAATTGCGTGAATGAAACTGAAAAATCTAAAATAGACCAAGATTACTCAAACTCACCTTCAGCATTTATTAATAATACCTATCTATACAAAGAGGTGAAGGCTGTGTCTTAGTTTATGGTTCTTGCCTCATGACAGATTTCAGTTTTATTTGTCTCTGATCCTGCCTCTCTCTGGTCACTGTTCCTACAAAGAAAATATTTCCTACAGGTATTGTTATTTCATACAAGTGGCTGAGCTTGACACTTTCACCTGTTAGGAAAAATGACTAGTAGCTAGGGAGGAAAATAGTGGCTTCTAGTTTATGCTCAGCCTGAGCAACTAAAACAACTTTTCTTAAAATTAGGGGGGAAATATGGATGTCAGGATGAGAGAATACTAAATCTTACCTTTTAAATTTCAAAAGTTTTAGTCATCTTAAAGTAAGGTAACCATATTTCAGTCTGATTTACATTTAATTTCAGAATTCAGCACATTCTCGCTGAATAAGTCTAAACATTTTAAATGATATCCAAAGTAAAACCTTGAAGAGATTTCTGCTATAATTTGCCTCAGTAGTCTGACTCTTGTCCATACCCTTCAAGCAGCTAAACCTTAGAACTAACTAGAACCAACGGTTCTTTTTTTTTTCCTTTTTGAGGTATAATTGACATATAACATTATATTAGTGTCAGGTGTACAACATAATGATTTGATATATGTATGTATTGTGAATGATCACCACAATAAGTTTCATTAACATCTCACCATACAGTTACAAAAAAAATTTGTGTGTGTGTGATGAGCAAGAACTAATTGTTCTTAATGCTCACCTATACACATAGTTAATCTGTTGAATTCTGTGGCTTCTATCTCTATGGTAAATTCTCTGTTCTTTTTTTCTGTTTCAAAGATATTTTTCTGTTATTAACTCCTGGTGCTTGCAGGTAAATAGGTAGGCCAGACAGGGCACATTTAACCTTCTTGGTTTTATTTCCCACCATCTCCTATGCTTTGAATATATAAGAATTACTTCCTAAATATACTTGTTTCTTCTCTGCAGGCAGTTCACACTATTTTCACCATTCTTGGCTATATTCCTAAGGAATGGCTGGCTCCATATGTTAAAAGAATACAGGCCAAACCAATTCTTTGCTGCCTTTTTTTATTATTATTATACAACTGTTATCATACTATATATACTGTTTTGAAACTTCTTATACTTAACACATCTCAGGCAGGCTTCCTGATTAGTTTATGGCTAAGTTATATTTTGTAAAAGCTGTGTAAAATTTCATTTTATGTTTGTAAAAGTTTAGGTTTTTAGTTTTGTTTTGCTATTACATAAACAATGCTAATGTAAAGTTCTATGCACCAATATCATTTTATATGTGTGGAAATATTTGTAGGTTAATTCCTAGTGTAATTGTTAGCACAAAAGATACATGCTTTTAATATAGTACAGCATAGGGAATATAGTCAGTGATATTGTAATAACTATGTATGGTGTCAGATGGGTACTAGATTTGTTGGGGGTGATCACTTCATAAAGTATGTCATTGTCTACTCACTATGTTGTACACTTGAAATTAATACAGCATTGTATGTCAACTGCAATTTTTAAAAATAAAACAAAAAAGGAGTGATAGTTATCGCCAAAATGCCCTACTTAAAGGTTGTACCAAGTTTTCACTACCACTATCAGGTTTTTTAGATGTCTCTACTCTCATCATCACTGAATATTAAAATTTAATACCTGCCTGTCTGATAAATGAAAATGGGATCTTATTGTTTTAACTAACTCTGTGTGTGTGTGTGTGTGTGTGTGTGTGTGTGTGAGAGAGAGAGAGAGAGAGAGAGGGAGGGAGGGGGAGGGAGGGGGAGGGAGAGAGAGAGGTTGGACATTATTGGACATTAGTTTTCCTGTGTTCTTCCTGTTTTGTTTGTTGGGTTATTCGATCTTTCTTTCATTGATTTCTAAGTTCTTTACCTTTTAATGAAACTATCTCCTTGTTTTATGTTGCAAACATTTGTCTACAATTTGTTCATGATCTTTCAACTTGATTTTGTTTATGGCGTATGGTATTTTTAACCATATAAATGTAGTTTTTTATATGTGTATCTTCTAACCTCCCTAATATAAGCTTCATAAGGGCCAGGACAGCTTCTTATTCATCATTATATTCCCCACTTTATCCATCACTATGCCCTATTATAGATACCCCCAAACTGTAATAATTGAATCTTCCCGAAACTGTAGGAAAAAAATTATTATCCTTACTTTTTAAAAAACCAAAATAGAGCATTTTATAAAGGTGTTAAATAAGTTGAAAGCGATGACTCACAAGAGTTTATAATCAATAGTGATAGTTCAGTGGCTTAAACAAGAACCTTAGCATTTTTCATTTGTACTTTTATCAAGTTGAATTGAAAGTCCTTGTGATGAGCAGAAAGACATTAATAAGCAAATTTACCACTCTAAATTTAATGAGCAAATAATTTAAAGAATTACTTGATGTGACATTTATCAAAACTATAGCAGACTTCATATAAAGAGAAATCATAGCCAGCTGAGAAAACTGTTTTCTTAAATTAACCATGATCCTTTTTTTAAATGTATAATCTATCAAACTATTAGCTAATCGTAGAAAGGATTAGATTTTTTCTCCCTCCCACTCCCTTTCTAACTGAATCAGATATAATCACGATTGTGTCAAAAGTTCAAAAGGGAAAATGGAAGGTAAAATGAGCTGAATTGGCCCTCTTCCCTCAACATCGTACCTGTAAGCTTGATATGTTGTTTCAGAGATTAACTTTATAGACTTCCGTGCCCAGAAGTATGAAAATTCTTAGGGAACTCTTTTCACAAGCTTGATCTTAACATATTGAATAAAGAGAGCAGCTAATCCCCTTTGTTAAGTAATTTGAGAGGAGGGAATTCAAAATGTAAAATCTCACCTGCAGAAAACACTCAATTCTGTAAAGGCCTTTCTATCTTTAGACACTTACAAAAGACTTAATATTTTAATGCGGAAGAGTGAACTTGGTTAAAAAGCCAGTGGGTGAAATTAGAGAGAAATAATCCAGTGCTTTCTTTCTGGGAATTATCATCTGGCTCTCCAGGGGACCTAATTTTATTCTTTGCGGGGAATGAGAATACCTCTCTGTACAGCAAGCCAGCATCTCTAAATATAAGCTTGACTTTTAGTATAATAAGAGTCTTGTTAGGTGCAATTTACTCTTAGTCATTAATACAATGAACAAATGTTGTGGTTACCTGGGAAAGAAAATTCAAGTGCTTTTAAACCTCTTGTGAGATTTGGTTTCATGCTTGAAACCTATACAGTGTTATGCCCAATAGCATCTGTAGAAGATTCCAAGCTATAAGGTATACAACGTAGAGAAGTTAATACACTTTGGAAAAATTTAGACCATTACAAAACGGCTTTAAGGTCCTGAATAAAAAGTGTTTCTTTAGCTGAATGACAATTACCAGTGGCATTAAGTTTAACAAATGATTGGAATTTTCTTGAGTGAATTTTATGTGATAATGATGTCCCTGTATACAAAATAGGAAGCCAGTCTTTCTTTCTAGTGGCACTTTTTTCTTTTCAGCTATAAAACAGTTTGCAGTTCTGCAAGTGCAAAGACTGAATTAAGAACAAAATATAACCTGAGAGGATATACAGTTGACACTTGAACAACATGGACGGTTGGAGCGCCAAACCCCACACAGTTGAAATTCCACGTGTAACTTTTAACTCCTCAGAAACTTAACTAAGCCTGCTGTTGACTGGAAGCCGTACTGAGAACATGTCTGTTAACACATATTTCGATGTTATGTGTATTATACACTGTATTACAATAAAGTAAGCTAGAGAAAAAATGTTACTGAGAAATCATAAAGAAAAAACATATATAATACTGTATTTATTGATACCATACATTTATGTCATCTGTTTACAAGATGAATCATCTTTATCTACATCTTGTACCTACATCAGGATTGCCTTACATGATACAAAACGCTGTAGACATTATGTGTGTTACACTAGACATCAAAAATGAAAAGATACTGTGAAAAATTCATGTTTATTTACAGATATAATGATTCATACATTGATAATAAAGAAGCAGCAATATGATTACTTTATGGTAGCCTAGCGTAATTGATACAACAGGAGGTGGCCAAGAAATGACCTTAGTATAGTATGTACCACAGTTAATTTTATGCAGTTATGATTTAATCTTTACATTTGTTTGCATTTCTCTAGACAGTCAATGACAGCGTGTATGTTCTGTAAGTGTGTAAGTTTTGATAAGTTTTAACTTTTTATAATAGATTTCTGCATATTTTATGGTAGTAAATGATAAAATAGACTAGCATCTACATATAGTTGATGCATTCATGACATATGTAACTTTTTTTTTTTGATATTTCTAGGCTGCACAGCTCATCTGCAAGTTTTTTTCAAATTGTTGCAAATCTCAAAAAAATTTTCCAATATATTTACGGAAAAAAAATTCATGTGTAAGTGGACATGTGCAGTTCATACCCGTGTTGTTCAAGGATCAACTATAATATTAAATAGCATTTTCAGTATGTTTCGGCATTAATTGTTAGGTCATTTCTGTATTGTACAAACTTTGTGGTATTATGGGCATTTCAAAACCTATTCTCAATAATAAAATTGTGGGGATATACAGCTTCTGCTAAATGTTCTTAATCATGAACCATTTTTAATTGTATTTGAAAGTATATTTTCTCTGTTTTTTTAGGGATCGGTAAAAGATAATAGAAATGTTCTTGTTACTTTAAGTTTAGAAATTGAGAGAAATGGTCTTTGTAAAGAACATTCTCTAAAAATTATCTTCCATTTTGATGTAACCTCAAAATGCTGGGAATTATTACGTTTTCTGTTCTTAAACTTGCCATCAGCCTGTGAATTTCTGGATCTTTGAACCTGATCTAAAGTGTATGAGTCCTAATTTCCTACTAGTGGTTAAGAGTGATTTTTCTGGCTTTTTTTTTCCTTCAGAAGACCATTAAGAATAATCCTTTATTCGTTTATGCAACATCTAATTAGTCATAATAACAAAATATTTTGTATTTTATTTCAAAGTAGTTAAGGTCTCTTTCCCCTATAAACATGATATGCTAAGGTGCTGTTGAAACTGGATAGCAATCAGACCTAGCTTTATCTTCACTCTTTTCAATTGACACTTTTACTGTTCACCGAAATAGAAAAAATTTACGTTTATTTATGTAACTAACCTCAGGCAGAATGACATCCAAAAGTATGTGTGCAAACATGTACAAACAACTTTTGAAAGTTGTACTCTAGTGTAAACATACTGTTTTAAGTTAGCTAAGTTTTATTTTGTTAGAGGTAAAACGTCACTTAATAACGTCATAACTTTATTATATTAAGGTAACCAGGCTTGCTATATTATTAATTTGACAAAGAGATCCCCTCCCTTTTTTTTGAAGTCCCTATAATATGCTTTAATTTAAGAGTGACTTTTTTTGTTTTAGACAAATCTGCCTATTTTCAAGCTGAAGGAATCTACTGTTAGAAGAAGATACAGTGACTTTGAATGGCTACGAAGTGAATTAGAAAGAGAGAGCAAGGTAAGAATTTTTTGTAATGTGATTTTAAAGCAAAACATCCCAAATTTCAATATTTAAGACTTTTCAGGAAAACTGTCTTGAATAAAGTGAGTAAAAGCAAATGTCATTTATCTTTTTCAAGTAGTTCAATTTTTTTCTTATTTAATAGGAGATTGAGGAAGTCTTTGTAATTTTTCCTTCTCTTGTCTACTTTAATGGCCCAAATGAGGCCTTTGCTGATTCACCTTTGGATAACACTTACTTCTTAGAACTTTCTTGCTATTCCTTCCTTTTTCGCCTCATCTTCCTATTTCACCTTCCCCCTCCACACCATTTGCCAAGTTTCTCTTCCTCAATACATCTCATATGTCATTATATTTCCAGTATTTTTTTTTTTTACATTTTTTTTTATCATACATATATATATAACAAGTTTCTAAACCAGTACTTACCTTACTCTGTGTGAAACATGCTGCTACTCTTCAGGTTAGCTTTTCACATGATGGCCGTGATCTGTTAATGGGTTACTACCTGCAATTTGAAAATATTGTTATGTACCTTGGTAAGAGTTGACTTCTCTTAGAAGAAAATTTGGTGACTTTGGCTGCAAAATAAATTAGCATGATCTCATTCTAAAATCCCTGATTTCAGCCCTACATCAGAATAACATCAAAGGGCACAGCACGCTCAGAATGTTGAAGAGTTATTTTGTGACTATAGAAAAGAAATAGATATTGTAGGAGCCCTGAAGTAGATTAAGGCTAGCTTGTGCTTACTTCTGGAGCATAATAAGCTAGAAATAGAAGGAAAACTTCCTAAACCAGATAAATGTGGCTTGATTCAAGAGCAGCATGCACAGATCATAGCATTCCACCAAAAATGGAAAAACAGTTTTACTCATAAAATACTTATGAACAAAATGAGAAATATAAGACCTATAGGAAGAAAACTTTTAAAACTTCACTGAAAGGCAGAGAAGACCTTCTAGAAATACTACATTCCTGTTTTGGAATATTCACTTTTGTTATTCTATAAACATCTGAGAGCTCATTCTTTGTGTTCTGAGTTACAGATAGAGCTGTGAACAAATTAACATCTCCACTTGTATGGTTCTTACTTTCTGTTAGGTAAGTTGGGGTGGTGGTGAAGGGAAGGCAGAAAAAAATAGTAAGATATATAGTAAGATATGTAGTATACTCTAAAAAAAAACAAAATAAAGAGTGCCAATAGAGCTACCTATAGGACGGTCAAGGGAAGGCCTCACTTAGAGGTGGCATTTTAGCAGCAGACCTGATGGAAATAAGGCAGTATTTCCTAACTTATTTACAAATGCATAAAATTCTAATAGAGATATTAGTGGGGCCTTTATAAACTTTGAGATTCATATAGGAGCTTTAGAACCAGAGAAAGTTCAAGAACAGCCGGAAATTATTTTCAGTATATATCGAGCACCTGCAGACATCAGAACACATCTTAAGACTGTAGTAATTAAAACAATTTCGTATTGTTTTAGGGATGGGCAAATGAATGTAATAAAATTTAGAAGCTGACTCAAGTGTTTATTGGAAATTTAGTTCATAACAAAAATAACATTGTTGATCAGTGGAGAAAAGAATTTATATTCAACAAATTGGGTTGAAACGTTTGTCTCTCTATTTGGGAATAAAGATTTATAACTCGTATGTAAATTACAGATGTTTTAGTAATATAAATGTACAAAACAAGTTAGTAAAGTTTTGGATAACAAAGAAGTTTTTTATGACTACAGGAAAGAAGTGTCTTTTTCCTCCAGCTTTATTGAGATATAATTGACAAATAACATTATGTAAACTTAGGATATACAACATGATGATTTGATATATGTATGTATTGTGAAATGATTACCGCAATAAGGTTAGTTAATACATCCATCATTTCACATAGTTACCTTTGGTGGGGGATGAGAACATTTAAAATCTATTCTCTTGGCACCTATCCATTACAGTATTGTTAACTATCATCACTGTACTGTACATTAGATTCCCAGAACTTACTTATTTTATAACTGGAAGTTTGTACCCTGACAACGGTGGCTGCTGCTACTCCTCCTCCTCCTCTGTTTGAATTCAGCTTTTTTAGATTCTGCATATAAGTGGGATAATACAGCATTTGTCTTTCTCTGTCCGACTTATGCGAAGAAGTGTCTTGATGGGCTCTGGGCTTTGCACATGGCACACTGGAGTGTTTAATAAACATTTGGTGAATGTGTGTCACTTTTTCAATAACAGCTTTATTAACATATAATTCACATGCTATACTGTTCAGCCATTTAAATTGTAGAATTTAGTGGTTCTTAGTGTATGCACAAGGTTGTGCAACCGTCACTACAGCATTTTAGTACTGTATTTTTACTGTATTTATAGAGTATTAATTTAAATAATTAGTATTTTAGAGTATTTTAATCAATTCATGAAAGAAACCCCATCCCCGTCAGTAGTCACTACCAGTTTCTCTCCCAACCTCTCTTCAGCCAGCCCTAGATAACCATTAATCTACTTTCTCTGTGGATTTGCCTATTCTGGACATTGCATATAAATTGAACCATAGAAAATGTGGTCTGTTGTGTCTGGCTTCTTTCACTGAACATGTTTTCACGTTCATCTATTGAAACTTTAATCAGTACTTCATTTCTTTTTATTGTCAAATAATATTAACCACTTTTTATTCAGTTCAACGGTTGGTCGACATTTGGGTTGTTTCTACTTTTCGGCTATTATGATTAATGCTGCTATTTGTGTACAGGGTTTTTTGGACATATGTTTTCATTTCTCTTAGGTATATATTATATATGTAGGAGTAGATTTGCTTGGTCATATGAGAACTCTGTTGAACTTTTAAGGAAGTGCCAGGCTGTTTTCCAAAGCAACTGTACCATTTTTACATTGCCAAGATCTATGAAGGTTCCACTTCTTTCCACATCTTCACCAACACTTAACTGTTATCTGTCTTTATTATCGCTATCCCAGTGTGTACAGTGTGGTATCTATCTTATCATGATTTGATTCTCATTTCCCTGATGGCTAATATTGTTGATCATCCTTTTATGTCTTATCATAAGGTCATTTATATAGCTTCTTTGGTGAAATTTTTTTTCAGATCCTTTGCCCATTTATTTGAGTTTTTTGTCTTTTTATTATTGAGTCGTATATAGAATATCTCTTACAAGTCCCATGTCAGTTATATGATTTGCAAAACTCTTCTCCCATTCTGTGGATGAATTTTCATTTTCTTAATGGTGCCCTTTGAAGCACAGTACTTCTTCATTTTTAACATTAAGCCAGTTAAATATCTTGGGAATTTAACTTATCTGAAAGTTGTGCTTATATTACAGTATTGCTAAGAACAATCAAGTTATTTTGTTTATATGTTAGTAATTTTAACTGTTATACTAGGCTGGAAATAGGTGACATTTATTGTGTTTATTGGTCATTATAGTTAAATCTTTTAACTTTTATTTTAGTTTGTTTCGGCTTTCATTATATTATACTAGCCAGATATCCTCATGTCAACTTCTTGCTCCACATGCACACATGTGTCTTCAGATTCATGACTTTTAAATTAGTATAAAAATTCAAACTAAGTCTTTTCATTTTGCTTAAGCAAAAACAATTTGATGTTGAAGAAGATCTTTGGAATCTCAGCTGGACAAGCCATTCATGATTTTTGTATATCTCTAATCCTGTTGCCTACAATACCACCTCACCATCCATTTCACTGACTATTTTCAGTATTTTGTTAGGAAGAATATATTTCTACAGATAATAATACATAGTAATCTCTAATCTTAAATTTTATGCTAAATCGTACCCTGAATTAATGGTAATCATTTATTTAATGCATTGGTTCTAGATTCCTTTTTTGTAATAGTTTTATATCTAGAGATGTTCTTCCCTGTCCATCAGATAGCAATTCTACTATAACTCAGTTGTCATGATCTCTGTTTCTCAGTTGCAAGGTCTTTGCACTTTTTAACGCTCAACTTCACAAATACATAGTAGAGAGATTCAAGAATGCTAAAGCAAACTATGAAGACTTTTTAAATGTCTTAATCATTGGTCATCTGAGGAGGGTAGATCTAGGAAAGAATTATAAAGTTTATGTTCGGCATTTGATTTTGTGTTTCTTTTTGCTGTTATTTTGTTTTTTCGCTAATCTGTATGAAGTAGTGTTCTTTCCCTTTTTTGCCCTGTTGAATTATTGTTTTAGGATAACTCTTAGTTATAGAAACTCTGGATCAAAGATTTAAAGTTTTACCTCTTTTAGAATATGTTAATTTGAATTACTGGTGTTTACTGTTTATATTTCTCCTTGTTTGAATTGTTTGCTCACATGATTTTCTCTATTTGGGTAGAAGATAAGATTCTAGCTAAGTGGTTGGTTGGTTGAGCTTCGGTTATATGCCCAGCTTTCATTAAAATAACCAGAAGCCTAAGACAGGGTCCTTGACTTGAAGGCATTAATAGGCTAGATCAGCAGTTCTCCTCGGGGGCAGTTTTGTCCCTGAGAAGGCATCTGACAATGTTGGAGACATTTTTTAAATTGTTATAACTAGAGGTGCTGCTGGTGGTATCTAGTGTGTAGAGGCCTGGGATTCTGTTAAGTATGCTACAGTACACAAGAAAGCCTCCTCCCCTTGCTGCCAATACAAAGAATTATGTGGTTCAAAATATTAATAGTGCCATAGTTGAAAAACCCTAGGATAGAGAAACCAAACTAACCTGTGAAATAAATAGCTAGGTGCTATGTATGTTCAATTCAAACAAATATTTGAGGCTCTAAACAATTCCTAAAGAGGGATATAGTATAAGTTGACCCTAGAGGATAGTTAAGCTTCGAATGGGAAAATTTGAGATGTTCCTATAGTGTGGGATGGAAGAAATAAAGGTCTTTGAGGAAAGACAGAATAGTGGCTTTGGGAGAAAAGTAACATGTTTCTTAGCCTAGGAAATAGAAAAGTGGCGGTAAGTAGTTGATTATTTTGTCATCACCTCAGACATAAGTAGGGAAGACTTTATGCAGATGGCATGAGATGGAAGAAATTGACCACAGAATTTTTATCTGCTCATGTCAGAACATTGTTAATACTTTATTTCTTCACCGAATTGAGAGTTGATTTTGATTTCTATGGTTTCCATTGCAATAAAGCATTGTCTACAACAAGGGGCATCAAAACTGTCTGAGGAGCATGGTAACCTTTATTTCAGTATTGCTTTAATGTTTTCTCTATATACCTGTGCTTTGCTAAGAAGTCCAGGAAAAATGATAATTAAACTTTGGGCTCTGCCATGGAAGAGCTTTGCTCTGCATTTGGTTATCTTGCCTCCAAAATGTTGAATATTTTTCAGTGTGTTTTTTACTGATTCCCTTTTATATTTAAGCGGGTTTTACAGTGGTTTTGCTCTCATAATGAGGCTATATCTCTTCTTCACGTACTCTATAAATGTTAACTCAGTCAGCATGTTCAAGAACTTTATTTTCTTACGTTGTTTTAGGTTGTGGTTCCCCCGCTCCCTGGGAAAGCATTTTTGCGTCAACTCCCTTTTAGAGGAGATGATGGAATATTTGATGACAATTTTATTGAAGAAAGGAAGCAAGGGCTGGAGCAGTTTATAAACAAGTAAGTGCTTTCTTTTCCCGGGGTGTAAGAGTAAACAGCATTCTAAGACTACCTCATATGACTACTAGTGATTTAGATTTTAAGCTAAACTTTAATATTGCTTTCCCTATGGGCCTTTTTGAACTTCTTATATTATTTAAACAAAGTAAAAGTATATAACAAGTTAAATATCATGTGATAAATATTAACACACTTGAGTGATTGAAGTGAGTGTCTTTCTGTTGACCTAAGTTTTGTATTTGTTTCTCTTGGTTAATTTATGCAAATTACATTGAAAATTACAGCATTTAAAAAATACAGTTTTACTTATGATTCTTCCTGATTTAAGGTATGTTCAAGTATGAACATCAAACTTACAATACACTTTAAATCATTTTGTTTGATTGCAGATTGGTGGTATTATCAACATGTCTTATAAAGGTGCACATTTAAAATTTTCATGGCAAAATGGTTTTTTTTGGAAATGTAAGAAGACTTGGGATTGTTTATCTTTTACTTTAGAAACTCAAGCTCAAAGCAACATTTCTAGCTTTAAATTTTATTTCCATTTGAAATGTAGCCATTTTTTAAAAATCAAATAGGGAGAATTATGCCAGGAATGGGTTCACTATAATTATGTATTGGCCTTAAGTTCAACCAAATAAGGTGAAATCCTAGAGAAAATGATTGCATGAGCTATTTATTAGAAGCAGTTTAATTTTTATCTAGTGGTTTGAAGATCTGTGAGTGGTAGTAAACAGGGAAAGTTATACAAAGGTAGTAAACAGGGTAGTATACAAAGCCTTTAACTTTTAGTTATCTACTGTAGCACGCAAAATCACTGTCTCTTTATAAACATACTTGCCTTTCCTTTTGGAGAAGGCATTGCTAGATTAGATGTTTTTAAGTTCTGAAATAGAAGTCTGTTTGCCCAGTCTGATCTTGGGTTTAGTCAGATGGAAACCTTTATTAGCAAGCAATCCTTCCCCACCACCAAAAAAAAACCTGTACATTTTTTTTTGTGCCTGTTTCTTAGTGTTTTGAGCTTTTGTTGAACTTCAGTGTATTTCTAACTCTAATCCTATATCTTTTCCTTCTTTAAAATGAATTCTTAGTTTCAGGACATATTTCACTTTTAATATTAAAATTAATTTAGGTTTCTTATGAATATACCAACTAATATGTGAAGAAGTTAATTGGGTACATATGCCAGAAGCAGTGCAAAGGTAGTCATTAGATGTTTTCTTCATCATGCTTGTGAACCAAAGGGAAAATTTACTGTAAGTTGATAGAGTATAGACCCTTATGGACAGTCTAAAATAACATTTATTATTACTGAATTGTACTTGCTTCCTAACCTTAAAATATGTGTGTTTGACCGCCCCCCCCCCGCCCCCACACACACCCCCATACACTTTTAGAAAATATTGGACTTAATTTGTATTTTTTATTCCTAGGGTCGCTGGTCATCCTTTGGCACAGAATGAACGTTGTCTTCACATGTTTTTACAGGATGAAATAATAGATAAAAGCTATACTCCATCTAAAATAAGGCATGCTTGAAATTTGGCAAGAAGAGGCAAAAAAACTTTCCGTGACTATTATTGATTCATATGCACCAATGAAGAAGTTCTAACTAACTTTTAGCATGCTGCACAGAAACTGGTATAACATGCCTTCCATATACTAACACTCATATGCTCTGTTTTGTTTTGGCAGTTGACAAGAATTTAATTTGCTTTAGTGAAAATCCCTCATTCTAGCCTTTCTATATAATAGCTCTTCCTTGCTCTTTTAATGTGGTATACACGATAGCTTCACAAACCTGTTACCAGTATAATCTGCAGTGTCCTAACTAAAGTTACTGACTTGGTCTTATCTGCACAGTTTTTGTGTCATGTTTGCTTCTTGAATCTGATAAACCAGAATATTTCTCTTATCCCCTTTTTAATATACGATGTCACTTGACCTAATTTATGTGTAGGAGCACTACACCATCCGTTTCCAGCACCCTACATGTAAGATACACACTTGTGTGCAGAAAGTATATCCCTTCAGGCTTGTAATACCCTTCACATGGAAGATCAGTGAGGGAAATCTTTATATTCTGTATAAAAACAAAATCAAATTTATATACTAAAATCATTTGTCTAAAAAATTTAAGTTGTTTTCAAATAAAAATAAAAATGCATTTCTGATATGCACTGATTGTGTTGCCTCTGGCTTTTCTTTTCTCCCTTTATGGCTTTCCTACTTAACTTACTTGTTGAGAGGGATTATTTACTAATTATATACTTCTTATTCCTGTAACTCCATTCCTCTTTAAACAGTGGTGATATCAAATATGCCACCACTCTTTGAATGGGGTATTTTCTTTAAACAACAAAAAAAGGGATGTACTAAAAAAAGCATTCCTTAAGGCTTATTGAGTCGTTATGAAGCACTTTGTGTATTTGAAAAATGCTTTATAATCTCAAGTCATTCTTTGTAAAAGGCCTTTTAAGATAAGTCAAAACCATGCCTCATGTTTTTTAGAAGAATTTTTTTTGGTAGCTCATCTGAGTGACTTGCTTAAACAAACTTAGCCAAGGTGTAATAACCCTTTTCTTAGTCAACGGATTCATGCTTTCTCTCTAATTTGGCTTGGGATAGTGGCACACTTGATCCTCTTTAACCAAGGGAGAAGGGCACAATGTTCTAGCCTGACTCGTATAAATGATAAGAAACCAGAAAATGCATGACTGACTCCTTGCTGCTTAACCTGTGTTGTGACCAGAACTTTGCAGCAAGAATGTGAGTTCTAGTTTAAATCTGCACAACATCTGGTGCTTTGAGAACCGACCCACTGAGACCTAGAGTTAAACCCCAAAGTAAGGAAAGTTTGTCCTCCCACACTAGTGTGTCACCTAGAGACAGGTCAATCCATCTGAGAGAAAACCATCTTAGGTCTTGGGCAAACTAGAATGTTCACCAGACAGATTGGAAATTACAGGAAGAAGTCAGAGCTATGCTGTAACGCCTTAGTATTTCACAATTCCATAATACTGGATCTTTCAGTTACTATAAATTAAGGCACGAAGCTGAACGACATGAATCGAATTTCAGTGAGCTAGAGAAGTAAAATCAAAAGCTGTTTGTTTTTGGTATGCAGAATAGGGTAATGGTGACCCTCCTAAACAGAACAATTCCTCTATCGCAGTAATTCTCAACCAGGGATGACTTTGTCCCCCAAGGAACATTTGGCAATGTCTCTAGACATTTTTTGCCTGTCGCAACCGGAGAACCACTGGAAACTAGTGGGCAGAAGAAGTTAGAGATGCTGTTAAACCTACAATGCAGAGGACAGCTTCCTACAGCAGAAAAAATGTCAGTAGTACCAATGTTTCCACTGTGGAATTCTTTTGATTTTGATCATCTATAGATGAGAGAATAATGTGGTATAGAATGGGTTCTACTGGCCAGCTTACTTGTAGCCTCTACAGTGTCCTAGGGGCAGGCGTGTTCTCGGAAAGCTGAAGGTTTTAAGTTAGGGGAAAAGTTGCTTACTCCAGATAATGTTTTTTTTGCCTAATATAGGGAAAATAGTTTTCAGTGTTATCTCAGGGAATTGAAACCATGGTCCATGTTAAAGCTACACCTTTAACCCTATAAAGTAAAAATGCAGGTGCCATTAACCGTGACCACATAAAAGGATATTCTAGAATCCCTAAATAGTCTACCTAAAAGAATAGAAGTTAATTTGGCAGTGGGTTATGCAGCAAGAGTCGCAGGCTCTGTGTCTCCTCAGTAAGTAAGTGCCATGTCTCAACTGCCGCTTGTAAAGGGTGGGACCTTTAGTAACTTATAGTTGTTGAGTTCTAAATGTGAAATCCATAGAACAGCAATGTCTGCAATATGTAAAGGCTTAGTAATAGTTCTCCTATGGCAGTGGTAATCATAGATACAGTAGTAGTCACAGCAAATGGTGCCACTAAACCCAAGGCAGTTCTTAGGTTTATGTGGTATTTCGCTGCTTGGAGGTTCTGCCATTGTGACCCTCAGTAGTGATGATGACCTCTGGTGGCAGGGTGCAGGGGAGCATCTCCTTATATCCTGTGGATTTTTAACTCTGCTCTCTCGTTATGGGCCACTCTAGATTAAAAATCCTTGTCCTGTTGCCTCAGCTTTGTTTTGGTTACAGGAGTGAGGATGAATATAGCCAATGAAAGGAGGAGGCCTCTGGGCCTTTATAGATAAGATTTGTTTGAAATGTGGATGGACAGATAGCTTAGTGCACTGCCTGGCATATGGATTAACTGCTCAGTCGGTGCTAGCTGTGATTATTACAATATGCAAGTATTTAGACAGGGAAATGAATTAGAAACTGTTTTAAGAAGTTAGAGTATAAGTCTTCCTCAGTAGTTCCACTGTCACAGAACCTCCCTATGAAGAATATAATATTCTTTACAGATGAGAATGTGCAAGCTTAAGTAACATGCTGAAAGTTACCTAGGATGTGATGGCCCCAAAGTAAGGGTGTCTGGCTCTTCTCGTGGACAGTGCCTGTGACTTGGCACCCAGCCTTTATTTTGGTGCTCAATAAATTTATTGAATGAATGAAAGGGTGAATTTTCAGTAACATTTCCTACGTCCTATAGGCTGAACATGAGTGATTAAATGGCTAGATTTGGTTTTGTTTTTTCATTTGATTTTAAGTGTAGGTATAAGAGCACTTTGGGACATGAAGAGCTTGCCAATCAGATGTCTTATTTTCCTAAGCTTAACTGTGCACCACAATTACTCTCTAAGACTGAGTCCGAGATTTTTTTTTTTTTTTTTACAGCTTCCCAAATAATTTGGAAAAAGCCAGATTTGAGCACTTAGCCTAGGAGGCCCTTTGATTTCCAGGAATTTGGCCAGATTTTATCTTGGGTACTTTAAGCTGGCTACTTGTCATTACAAAAAAGAAATTGGGAAATTGAGAAAAAGTCAGAACTTATCAGATCTTGAGAAATTACTTTTGTAAATCTCGATTTACAATAAGTGAAGTTTGCCTATTCTAACCTTGCTAAGAAAATAAGGCTGTCACTTGGAGGCCAGGAAAATTTATTCAAAAGCACAAAAGGAAGTTTGGAGGTGCTGGGGAACACCTCACCACAGATGCTTTTTACAGTTAGGTGAATGCTGTAAGTAGAAGTGACCCAGTAAAACAGCACTAAGCAATTTTATGTGTGCAAAGTGTTGACATAGATAAGATATTAAACACACAGTCCCTTTTCTCAAGAAACTCAGCCTTGCTGGAACAGTGTCACGAAAAGACTCAATGGATAGCACAGCCAGACAGGAAACATGGCCAGTGTGAGAACAAGGGACGCAGGCGACACGGGAGTTCAGATGGAGGGAAGGGAATAGCCATTCAAAATAAAGGGGGCTCCCACTTTCAGCTCTGACGTGTAAAGAGCTCAAAAGTTGGCACCCTTGTCCTTACAACAAGAAAAAGCTGGAGAAACCAAAAATGAATGACTTTTTGACCCATCAGAGAACTGAGGTTGCAGGGCAAACCAGCACCCCAAAACTTGAAGAGACAGGCTCATCTAGGGAGATAGTCAAAATCCGTTTACCTGGAGCAAGAAACTGCTGGAGCGATAATTTACATGATAACCTTACATGGTAATATTGATGAATTGCCCAGAGCATGAGTGTGAGCTAGCACATGAGAAACTTCTGGAGACCACAGTCTTGGAGGGGGCCCCCACGCCATTTACCTCCGGGAACGCTACCAGGTGTCCACAGTGAATATCAAGAAAGATCCCTGGCAGGGAGAGGAGTCATCATTGTGAAATATACCCAGAACATTCTTTATTACAAAAGTATTCTCTGGGAGTAAAAGACTGCCAGAGCCTTATCCCAGCTTGGGGAAGGGCATTCTTCCCATACCAGCCCCTGAAGCCTACCTGTCTCACCTAAGGGGGAAAAGAGCCATAGTCGACAGGGATTAAGACTAAGAAAATAGATTGGTAATGCTTCGGGCATTGAGGAAGGAGCAGAGGGGGAAAGCTATACCACCTGGGAAACACTTGTGATGGTCACAGGCTCTCTAAAACACTGAGATTTGATCTGGAGATTAGAATGTCCCCTCCCCCCAACCTTACCACCACACCACCAGGGCTCCAGTATAATCATGGTGGATTACAGCTGAAAGCTGCAAGACTTGAGGAATAATTAGAGGAAACCAAAGTTAAGACAGAGACAAAAGCAAAAACTCTAGAAGAATTTGAAGCTTCTGGTGCCTATAACTACAACAAACATTAAACACAGGCCACTTCCTAGCCAAATAAATCTTCACATGTAAGGCCTTTTTACCTCAGTTTCTATTATCCAATGCAACATGTCTGGCATTCAACAAAAAATTACAAGGCATACTAAAAGGCAAGAAAAAAAACAGTCTGAGGAAATAATAGTAATCAGAACCAGACAGATATGACAGAATTGTTGGAATTATCAAACAGGAAATTTTAATAACTATGGTTAATACGTTAGAGATTTTAATGGAAAAAGATAACATACAAGAGCAGAAAGGTAATATAATCAGAAACAGAAACCAAAAGCAAAAGGAAATAAGCAAATGACAGAAATTAAAATCACCAAAATGAAGTGAAGAATGCCTTCATGCTCATCGGGAGACTCAACATAGTTTAGGAGAGATTGGGTAAATCTGAAGATAGAGCCATAGAAACTCCCCAAACTGAAATGCAGAGAGAGCAACAGAAAAAACATCCAAAAGCTGTAGGATCATTTCAAAAATTTTAACATAGGTGTAATGGAAATACCAGAAGAAAAAGAGAACAGAGCAAAAGAAATAATTGAAGTAATAATGGCTAAGAATGTTTCAAAATTAAAGATACCAAACAACAGATCCAGGAAGCTGAGAGAACACCAAGCAGGATAAATTCAAAAAACAAGATTCAAAAAACAACAACACAGGCATATCATATTCTAACTGCAGAACCCAAACGCCAATAGAAAATCTTAAGCCAGAGGGAAAGAGTAAAATGAAAGATTGTAGGTTTGACGGTTTTTAGACACCTTTTATCAGTAGTCATTAGGCCAGAGGTGGTGATATTTTATAACACCCAGGTTCTTAATCCGGAGTTTGAATTTAGATGGGGAAAAGATTGCATTTTTATACTTAGTATTCTCTAGGTGAAATTTAGTATTTCTTCCATTATGAATTTAGAAACAAACAGTAATAGTATAAGCAGAACTTGTGAATGCCACCAATTAAAAATTGCAAATATGTTGTATCATATTTGTTGCAGACTTTGAAACAATACACTCACTACTTGAAAATTATTGTAATTATTAGATGAGCCCTAAGATCTTGTTTAATATGTTAAAGAGAGGCACCAGTTTTAGAATATAATAAATGCATTTCAATAAATTGGTTTCCTTTGTAATCCTATGTGTTTTTATTGTATGCTTTTATGAATATCTAAGTAGGGATCTTTGGTACAAAACGGGTTAAAAACCCCAATGTAACAAATTCTAAACGCTCGTGCTACAGAGTGTGGTTTGGATGCGCCCTGAGTCTGCATGGTATGGAGCAGATTTACTCTGCTGTTCCACTGTGTGCATGAGGAGGAGGAGGGAGAGGGAAACGGAGACTGGAAAACAACCATCCTGTCTCTTGAGTGCTTAGGTTTCAGCCTGGGCTCTTTATATATATAATCTCATTTAATTCTCATAACAGCCCTATGGGGTGGGTATTCTCCCCATTTTACCAAGAGAAGAACTGACAGCTTAAATAATTTGCCCAAGGTCGCACAACCAGTAAGCAGTGAAATGGATTCAAACCCAGGTCTTTCTGATTCTAAAATCTGTGCCCATATGAGACTGGAGCGTTGGCAGGCCAGGGCCCATGCGAGAACATCACCCTGCCAGCTGGTGCCTGCAGACCCTGGTGTGCTGGGGCCTCTGGCCTCCTGGCATTGATGCCCCCAGTACGTGCACAGTTGCCTTGACACCAGTGTCATTATCAAAGAGACCAACGCAAGCAGAGACTCATTTTCTTGATCCAAAGGAAAGTTAAACATTTAAGAGAATCTGGTTATAAAACTGGAATGGCCATCCCTGCCTGGCAGATGTAAACACTGCAGCCTTGTCATTACTTAGCTTTCTCGGTACATTTCCTTTTCTTTCTAGCTAGATTATACTTTAATCCAGTTGTTTTCATGTTCAGTAAATCCAAACCATGTTTAACCGGTTTATTCATTGGAGAGTCTCTGAGGTGAAGAAAGTTTTGTCCTTTCAACTGCATTGGGGATTTGCTGTCTTCTTTCTGCAAAGGGATTTTCCTAGACCTGTAATCTGAACACTTTGACCTGTGGGGGTGTTTTTTCCCACTATGAGCAAATTTGTGAGGCTTGACCCTTTGTGTGCTGTGGAGCAGACACAATGCCCTTCTGTGAACGTCTTCTCCTGAGGACGGTAGTAATTGATGTTAGGAATGTTAATCATTTGACTATCACTTCTTCACAGCCTGACTGCCCCTGACCACTGCAGCTGCCCCCGCTTGCCTCAGCTACATGCCTCAGAATGGACCCACCGTTCTGTGACAGCATTCTAGAGGAGTGTGTTCTTGAGCATTTTGAGAATTAACAGTCTCACTTAAACTGAAGTGAACTGGTCTTAGACAACAGTCTGTGTTGGTGAAATGACAGGTCCTCATACACATTGTCTGGCGGGAGGATAAAGTGGCACAACTTCTATGGAAGGCAATTTAGCGATATCTACCAAAACTCTAAGCCCAGGAGTTCACTTCTAGGAATTTATCTCATAGACATACTTTCTGTTTTGAGAAATGATATTTATAGAATACAATATTTTCTCTAATTATTAAATGAATATCTCTGAAAGATTATGTAAGAAACAGGTAACATTAGTTGCCTGGTCGAGGAGACTGGGAAGCCCAAAAACAAAGGAGAGAGGAAAAAATTTCACTGTATACTCTTTTAAAAAATATTTTGTTTTGGAATAATTTTAGATTTACAGAAAAGTTGTGAAGATAGTATAAAGAGTTCTCATATACCCCCTCAAGCCAGTTGCTGCTCATGTTGACATCTTAGGTGATCATGATATTATGTCAAAACTAAAAAACTAGCATTGGTACACTACTATTAAGTAAACTCCAAACTTTATTTGACTTTCACCGACTTTTCTACTAATATCCTTTTTCTGTTCCAGGAACCAATGCAGGAGACTTTATTTCATTTAGTTGTCATATCTTTCCAGTCTCCTTGGGTCTTTGGAACTTTTTGAATTTTACATCATATGACTACTAACTAGTCAAAAAATAAGTAAATTTTTTTAAAGAATTAGATTTACAGAGTCGTAGGATAGAAGAACTGTATAAGGGATCTTAGAAGAAATCCAATCCAAGCCTCTCATTTTTCAGACACAGGAAAAGACTTGTCCAAGGGCCTCCCCTAACAGCGGACCCAGAGCCCAGATTAGAAACCAAGGGGGCGAGGTGGGGGTGGGGAGTCCTGAGGCGTAGTAGAGGATAAGCTTTAAAGCCACCCAGGCTTGGGTTCAAATCCCAGCTCTGTGTCCTTGGGCCAATATGTATTGTTTTATCTCTGAATTTCTTCACTGAATGTGATGTTTTAAGATTCAACCATGTTGTTGTGGGTTGTGTGTTTGCTTAAAAGACCAAAGAAACAAAAAACAGTTATTTGAGAAAGTAGTCAGAATTCCTAAGAATTTGTCGAGAAAGGTGTATTTTTCCATCCTCATCTCTACTTCTTGTGCTGAAATGTGACACCGCTGACCAGACTCTACCTTCCTGGGAACGCTGGAGCACCCTGAGTCCTCAGGCCCAGGTACTGCCGAAGGGGAAGCCCTGGGAAGGAACACCCAGGGACAAAAGCCCTCTGAGACACCGTCGTTCCCCAGTGAGAGGAAATAAGAAGAAAAGTAAGCTCCCAAGACATACTCTACATTAAGAAGCAGAGGACTGATCTTTTTATACGGACTGCAAAATAAAGCTATAGAAACTGGAGAAAGAGCTGAGCTCTGGGTTCAGAGCAGCTATGTGACCTTGGTGAACATCACTCTCCTGTCTGGGCCTCCAGCATAAAATAACGGAGTGGAATGTAATTATATGGGTATCTCACATATTTTAGACCATCAATATATATCAGTGTCTCTCTTATACTTCTAAATTTAATTCTGTAATATGGTTTGCCCTTTTCACCCACAAAACATATCTTTGTTAAACCTATAGGCAAAGATGTTCTTTCAGCTATCGTAGAGGGGGAAATATTCAAATAAGAATATCCAATAGAGATTCGCAATTCTCTGAGTGTCAGCATGCAAACTGCTGTAAGAAACCTGACTTCTTTATAAAACAGTGACAGAACAAGATGTGTTTTGACAAGACTATAAAGCTACCTGTTCTGTTGTTCCCATCCCCCAAAATTGTAAAGGGACAAGCATGTTCCTATAAAATACGTTTGCCTGTGTATATGTGTGTATGATGGTGATGGTGATGGTGATGGTGAAGGTGATGGTGAAGGTGATGGTGA
>NW_011888839.1:73939-115110 GCF_000151845.1 Pteropus vampyrus
GTCATGTTATTAAAAATAGTTTCAAAAAATAAAACCACCTGATAGATTGGCAAACTGATGAGAAAATAATTTACCCATAATCCCACTATTTTTTTGTATGCAAATTTTCAGGTAATAATGCCTATAGAATAATCTAGCAGATATAACAAATGTGGAGGGTATACAAAATGGGTTTGTGCTACATTCTATTATTGAAAATTTTTATTATTTCCAGTTTAACAACATTGTAGTACTACAGTGAGCATCTCCATGCATAAAGCTCTTAGGTTATTCTTTGGGCCAGAGTTCCAGAAGTGCATCTAAAGATGAGAGTGAATATCCTCGGCTCATGATACAAGCTGCCAAATTGTCTTTCACAGAGTTATGTACCAATTTACTATCATGAGCCTTCTGTAGAAATGCCTAATTCACTGTGGTGCCCTTTTCTTGGGCAAGATGCCTCACTGGTAGGTGTACTTTTTCAGCGAGTAGAAGTTGGCTTTCTAATTCTGCTGGTGGCTTGCTCTCTGGAAGAGAGATACTATTTCCAGGCCTTAGCCAGCTATTGGGGCAATATAGCTTACTGACCTCATCTCCTCTGGTGTTGACTACTTACATTTCTAAACTCTCATGGGGGCAGTTATACAATGGACTGACTGACTGCTAGCATTGTCTTTCTTCAGCAGAATCTGAGTTTCACTTGCAAGTGAGATGAGTTTTTTTAAACAATGGTAAAGTGCTTTGGGACAGTGCAGAATAAAAGGGGATCCATGAGCAGATGTCAGACATTGGATCAAACGGAACGATTTCTTGGAAAACACAGGAGTCAATGATTCTAGAAGGGATTAGAGGTGACCACAGAATTTTGCTGGCTGAACTGGAAAAGATCCCTAAACTCCTCATTGCTTTGGTCTTCACTTGTCGAATAGATTAATAGAACCTGTCCCCTCAGCACAATTGACCCCGTATACTCTACATTTAACTCTTAATTCAACAAATACTTGTCGACTGCTTTCTAAGTACAGTGCACAGCACTGCGTGTTGCAGTCAAGTAGGGGACGGAAGGTCTATCTATAAATAACGACTCAAGGTAGAAAGTGGTGCACAAAGAAGGACATATACACCTTGATTCCAATCAGATTGGAATTTGTTTCCAATCTAGTTTTGAACATCATGTGCCACTACTCCCACAACCCTTCAGCCCCTAAAGACATACCCTCCATCCTCTGAGACTTAGACCTCAAAATGCTACTCCACCAGGATTTTACACATGCTGTTCCAGCTAACCTTCTGTTCACACCAGGTTCACCCCTGCTCATCATTCAAGGATCAACCTAACTGTCACCAGCTCAGCAAAGGCTACATGCTTGCCCCAGGAAAAGGTTAAGATTCTTCCTCTCTTATGTTCCCTAGCAAAGTGTCTATTTCTCCATTTATGATGGCCCATCTCACTGTGTGGCAATTCTTTGTGCCCCTGTCTCCCCCACTAGACCATGAATAAGCTCCTGAGAACTTTATCGTTGATCACTAGCCTCACCATGGAGCAGAGACCCTGGTTTGCAGTGGGCCCTTGATGAACCTGACTGGATGAGGGAATGCAAGAATGATGAATGTTGTAACCCCTGGAGTTATAGCATCTTATTCCCTTCCCTCATTCAAAATTCTTATTTTGGATCATGGTGTTGGAATGCCAGAGCTGGATGAGTTTGGTGATTTCTCTACTTTAGCCTGTCATTTCTCAGTTCAAAGGACTAGTCCAGCTCTTTCGAGCTAACAGGGGGCTCAAATGAACCTCTCACTACAATTCGAATTGCAGAGATACTGGATTTCTTTAGTGTATCTACTATTCACCCGGTCTTCTGCTTAGAGATAAACTGTTCTTCCTGTCTTGGGGAATTGATTTAAATGGCCCTTAGGTAGTTTGCAGTTTCCCAGAGAGTGACCCCTTCCACCTGCTTTATCTCCCTTAGAAGGTGTCCCGTGTCATGAAAGCCAATGCAACAGAAATGTGCTCCTGGCCATAGGAAGCGCTGGGGTCCTCAGGCACAGAGCCCCCACCCCGCTGGTCTTTGGGAAAATGCCCCTGCCTCCCACCAGCAGGCACCGACACTGAGCTTCGGTGCGACTGTAAGTTGTGGATCTGGTTTCCAGGTTTGGTCAGAGCCTGTGGTGGCCCCTGGATGACAGGGCCCCACTTCAGCTCTTGTTAGCTGTTGACACCTGAATCTCTTCCAAGGTCTCCAAATAGTCATAGACTCTGGAAGCCACTCCTACCCTCTGCTGAGTGGTCTGCCACCTTGTTCTGCCATGGTGAGCCCCTAGCTCTTGGGTCAGCTTCCACATCACAAGGGAGCTGAGAGAAAATTAAACCTTAGGTCCTCGCTTTTCGTTCACATGTCTTGGCCAGTTTGACATGCCCTGCCCAAAAGTATTGCGGTAGTAGTTTTAGAGTATTGTGGATTACCAGTATTCAAACAGGCCTAGAAGCAGACCTTGTTCCCTTGAAGTTATCTTCACTTCTCCAGGCTCTTCCCCAAACCAGGCCAACGGAAATTGGTACATATGCATCAGCTGGGTTCACTCCACTTCACTGTTTTTCCTCTCCCATCATACTCAAGAACTAGAAAAGGAACGAGATATTCTTTCTCTTTCCCTTTTACTTTAGCCCTCAGGTGGCTCACCTCTTGGTTTAGCTGTCATGGGCCAAAGCAGAATTTTCTCTACACAACAAAACTTTGCGAACTGAGTTCTCTAGGTTCCGCCTTTGAAAAAAGAGAGAATATGAGATTTGAAAAACTCAAAATAAAATAATAGTTTGGTTTATAATGTTATTAGGTTGCTGCTTAAACTAGAAAAAATAGGCAAAAAAAAAAAATTAAAATAGTTGTGTTAGGGAGGTGGAATTATGGATGATTTTTTTCCCCTCCAGATTTTCCTATAGCACTATTTAAAAAAGGAAAGTCACTTTTAATGTTGTTATAATGATGTATTTGAATTAAAATAACTACCCCGTCACCTCTGGCCCATATGCCACCTACCATGTATATATGAGATATTCCACTAGGTCCTGTGTGCACTGGAAGCTGAATCAGCCAGCCCAGCCCTTCCAGGAAGTAAAACTCAGCTGTGGTCCCAGGGCCACTCTGACCGCAGGCTCCCTGCAGGCAAAAGGAAGCCTGGAGTTTCTCTGGGCTGGCAGAAGGGTGCAGAGTGAGCATTGCTCCAGGCTCAGCTGCCGTTTATGGGGTTCCGAGGTGTCTCTAAAGGCATTGGGGAAGAATGTATTGCTTCTTTAGGCCTGACAGCCTCATCCCACCTCTGAATTACAGGTGATCTGAACTCACTGCCCCTCCCCTCCAGACTCAAATTGCCCAGGGTATAAAGAATCCACCGATCTTCCTTATTCCCAGGTTCTGAAGAGACCTTCCTTTCCATTGCAGAGAGCTCGGGGTGGACAAGGAGTAGCCTGAAGCACTGTTGGCAAGAACTGGCTTTCCTCCTTTTGACACTCAGGGCAGATGAACTGGGAGCTTGCTGGCCCCTATGGGGAATAGGTCACAAGGAGCTTGGGGAATGAGTTCAAAGGTCACAGGCCCTCCCTGCACATCAGGCCCTCCCTTCTTCTCGCTTCCCCACAGCCCCTGGATGCTCTGCTCTGAATCACAGGCTGCTGCCAATTACAAAAGGACTCTTAACTCTGTTTCTCAGCCCCTTGATTGATCGCACTGGTGAGTGAAATTATAAGCCTTAATGATCACGTTAATTTCTGGGGAAAGGGAAGCGGTCAGAAGAGGTTCTCAATCATAAGCGCCACAATCAGCTGGGTGAGTTCAATGACAGGCCAAAGCAGAGAAAGAAGGGAAAGAATTAACTTTTTTGAAGGTCACCAGCGAGTAGGGGGAGAGCAACCAAGAATGAGAGATGAGGGGCACAGATGATCCTGGAGCCTGAGCACAAACCCCATCCCAGAGCTCCTGACCTAATACTAGTATCAGTGCTTCTCATCCTCAGCTACACTCTGAAGTCACCAAGAGCTTTCAAATATTGATGCCTGGGCCCCGCCCCAGAGACACTGGCATAATTGGTCTGGATGGAGCTTGGCCACTGAGAATTTTAAAAGCTCCCCAGGTGATTCTCTGTGCAGCCAAGACTGAGAATGACTTGTCTAAATGAAAGGATTTGAAGAACACATTTAGAAATGTACTTAATATGATCGACTCTCGCCACCAAGGAGAATTTTTTCTCTTGGTCTCTTGGCCCTACCTAAAGGTACTGATGACGAGAATGGAAGAAGGGATATTAGGCATCACTGAGGCAAGTACTCCTTTGCACAGATGGAAAGACCGAAGCGCAGAGAGGTTAACTGACTTGTCACACTGGTCATATGAGAACCGCAGCCTCTTCACCCTGGCCAGTGCTCCTTTCACTGGGTTCATCGCTCTGGATGTCCGGAATGACACTTGGGAGACAGAAGCTAAAAGCCATTCTCCAGCCTTCATGGTAAAGGAGCCCAGGCCTTTCCTGCCCCTTGCTCCGTGTCCTGGGACATAATGATTGGCAGATATTAGAAATACTAGGGCCACAATGAGGCTACCTAGCTCCCTTGAGGATCAAACCATGACCTTGGCCTCCTCAATATGCTGACCCTACTCATGGTTTCCCACCAGAGCATTGCGACACTTTGGCACATCAGAAAGATGCCCAGGCTGTGTGGCAACATCCTGGTTTCCTCACTGGAGAAACTGCCCTCTGCACATTGCTGATGAGCTCAGTGGGCAGCTGAAAGGCTCTGATGTTCCTAGCAGTCTATATGCAGGTCAGCAATATTCAGGAGAAAAAAGCCACTTCGTGTTCCAAAATGAGTGTCAAAAATTGAAAACGTGATTTAAAATACAGACTATATAAAAAACAAATTTGTCATTTGTAGTAAACGTACTAGAGTTATTCAGTTTAAGAGAGTTATTGTTCTTCAATTTCCATAAGTGATTATAAAAAATGTCGTAAAATGAGTGGCTTGAGATTCTTAGAGCAGCATCTTAGCAGCAGAAACTGTCTGCCAAGCTGCTTCTACATTTTCATTTATCACTTTCTCTCAACCTTCATGGTGACATGGATGTTCCCAAAAGTTCACAGAAGTGACCCAGACTGAAAAATTTGGGGAACCAAGCTCTAACCATGAGTGTAGGGTGAGGCCAACTTACCCAGTCCAGTATGCATTGTAGCAGAAGCATATTCATAATAGAAACATATGCATTCTCTGTATTTTTTTTCTAACAGCTTCTGAAGTGTTCATCAAGCCTGTCTGATTAAGCACTTTTAAATTCTGAGCAATAAAATGGGCCCTCTCATACCCTCTTGGCAGGAGTGCAAATTGAGAAAACCCTTTTGGAGAGCCATTTGTCTGTACGTATCAAAATTAAAAATGCATATAATCTTTGACTCAGAAATGTCACTTCTAAGAACATATCCCACGGATATACCCTCACAAGTCCACGAAAGTATACATAAAAGTATGGTTCTTTTCCGTTTAATTTATTAATGAAAAACTGCAAGCAACCCTAATCTATCAATAAAGAATTAGTTGAATAAACTGTAGTCCATCCATTAGATAAAATACGAGGCAAATGTTAAAAAGAATGAGGCAGAGCCACATGCATCACCAGGAGAGAGAGTCACACCCACAAAAATAACTTGCAGAAAAGTAGATTTCAATTTTTACTCAAATGATTAAGGATGGCAACTACAGTGCAGGTCTCTGCCTAGTGGATTCAGTTCTTGTGTTCCTAAATTGAATTAAAAACCTTGAACTACAAATGAAATACTTTGGGAGTCTCAGTTCAGTTCCTTTCCTGTTCTTTCTCTTCCCTAGCATTAAAGAACAGTTAAAAAGTAATTTGAGCACAAATGTAAGACTCCATACCTAACCGTCACAGTATGTAAATGACATTTTTGAAAAGTGACCCTTCCAAGACTTAGAAAAACCATTTGTCAAAGGAGAAGCTGAAGACTGGTTTTTGACCACAGTAATCACTTGGCTACGTTCATCTTTTCTTGTTTGTACAATCAAATTGCATATATTGGAACGGTGTATCTCAAATTCATATATTCAAAGACCACCGTGGCACCTCTGCCACAACACAAGCCTCAACATTCAGGCAAGCAGTGAGTTTCTTAAAATAGCCAGGCTGCATCTAGCAGAGACCCCTAAATCCCAGAAGAGACACTTGGCTTTTAATTCTGGGTCTTTTCAAATGTTACAAGCCAAGGTTGATTTTTATTTGTAATAGCAGAGATGTCCAAAGCAAAGGCAACCCCTGTGGGGATCAGTATTGTATGGCATGTCACAGGAAACTTACTCTCTTTCAATTTTACTGAGAATATTTTAAATAAATTAAAGTAGATTATGATTGTGATAGATTTCATTATAGGTCATTGATGTGCCACCTTCTCTTCTGTGAGAGGAGTCTACTTCTCTGCCCCCTTGAGATTGGGTTTGGCCACATGTCTGGCTTTAGCTAGTGGAAAATAAACAGTGTGACGTGAGCAGCAACTTTGTGCATACATAGTTTGGCTCTGCCTCTTATACTTCTGCATTCTGCAAGGCAAAGAAGTTGCTTTAGAGAAGCTGCCAGTCCAGAATGACAAAACGCTGGGACACACTTGTACCTAAACTGCAGTCTGGAGCCAGGCCAGTGAGACTCTGGGGACCAGAGTCCCATGAGCAAGAAATACAAGATTGTTGTTATAAACTTTAGGGGTTATTATTCAGCATTATTGAAGCAAAACTTGACTAATACATGGAAGAAAAGCATTAGACCTGCTGCTTAGCTTTACCACATCTTGTCATTGATCTCATAGTTTTCTGATTTTCTTTTGTCTTACGAAATAAACCATTTCAAAAACATTTGAAGGTTCTCTTAATACCTTTCCCCAATCCCCTCCATTCCCAGAGGTAACCACTATAATGCAGGTAGTGCTGTCATACTTATGTTTGTTTTAAACATTTGCTGTACATTTATATATCTATAAACACAATCTATTAATACAAATACCAAGCTGTATGTGTCTCTGCAATTCACTTCCTACCCACCCTCACCCCTACCCCCACCCCCCCACCACCCACACACTGTATTTTGTATTTACCAGTGTTGGCATACTGGCTCTAGTCCACTCACCTTAACTACTGTAACAATGTCTGTGTATACCACAATGTATCTGTTCTGTTTTAGTTCTTAAACATGAACAGTGTTGCAAGGAATGTTCTTGTACACATCTTTGAATTCCTTGCTTTTCTTTAAGACCAACTTCTTCTAATGGAATCATTAGACAAGAAGTGCGTGGCTGATCGAACTTCCACACATGCAATCTGCATGGTCAGTTTAGCCAAGAGTTGCTAGCGCCTCTGCCCTAGAATCTCACTGGACCTACTGCCCAGGAGGTGCCCGTGGCCTTGGGCATCTCTAGTTTCAACTACTGATCTCTGACTGTGAGGCCAGTGCCCTGAGATTTGCTGGGAACATCTGAATGCACTTTCTACTGCTTCTTCCATATCTTACTCCCCAGTAAAGTTCTTCACACTTTATCCTTTTGATTATTAAATGATTTTGAGTTCCTGGTCAGAATTGAGATGTTGGCAAGAGAGTTAGAAACAGAGAGTGAGTGAATGAAGACTCTGTTAATTGGCCTCTGTCTTCCTCACACAGCAATTTTTCTAACAGATGCAATTACATCCGAGAGCTGTAGAGAACGACATCTTGTTTTATTTCTTTATTCATCATTTTACAAATGGAATTTACTGTAAAAAAGAAATTGCCTTTGTAGTTTAGATCTTTCGACTAGAGTGCTCTGAGCTTCAGTTTTCACACCAGCTGCTGCCGCCACCTTGTAACTGGTGGGTGAGAACCAGCCAGGGAAAGAGGCTAATAAATTGGGAAGACTTTGTTTAAATTCAATATATTTTTATTCTTTGTAAATACAATGAGTACAACCTTTTAACTTCACAAATCAGTTAATTCACTTTGTACAAGGAAAATTTTACTCGTCCTATGATAGTCCAAGTGCTGAATATTTTTCCTCAGTGCTAGTACCTAATAAATCAAAATGTGAAAAGTACAGCAGCTATTTTAAAATGTTTCTTTCTACATTTCCATAAGTATAGATTCATACCAAAGGAGCAGCTTATAATGTAGGACGATGTGTGTATGTGTGTAGTGTGTGTGTGTGTGTGTGTGTGTGCATGCGCGCGCACGCACGCACGCACACATGGGCACATTCAAGGCTTTACTAGAAACCAGTTTTCTGAAAGGCATTGAAGAGTCTCAGGCTGTTCGTTAGCAGTGGGTCAACTGAGAAACCTTTTAGTGTTCATCTCCTTGAAGTTATTTCCGGCATCACATCTGTGTTCATTTCCTGTCTGGTGTGACTCGTTGAAACACGAGCTTGGACCCCCATTGCCTTTGGTTTCAACACTATTGTAATGGGACAGCTATCTGCCTCACTCAATCATTCACCTCCGCTTTATTTGGTTTTGCTGTTTTTATTCATCCTCCCTTGACTTCTGTTCTTTTAGTAAAGCTCTTCTATTTTTGAGATGTCATCTAGCCTGAAGTCCTGGTAAGAATCTCATTTTCGTCCACCAATTCCTTTGACAAGGTTGCCTGGCCTATGGTATTAAAAAAAAGGAGGAGAAGAACAAAAGAGAGAAAAAGGAAAGGAAAAAGAGGAAAAGCAAATCTCACAGCATAAGCTACCTTTCACTTATTAACTCAGTTCTGAAGGCCACTTAATGATGTATTATAATAGAAAAGAAACTTTTGATAAAACTTTTGATTTTAAACCTAACCATTGTTTTTAAAATAAAGTTTCCATCATAAGATAGTTCTGAAGGCTGCTATATGATGTTATACACAGAGCTCTATTTGGTTACGCAACTTTATATGCTAAAAAGGAAAAGAAAGTTCTACTTGTGTTTCAGCATTTGATAGTTCAGCCCTATCGTCCAAGTGAGAGGCAGAGTGGCATGGCCTGTGACAACCTCCAATCCAGCGCCCTCCCAAGGCATGGCAGCCGCGAGTTCTCTGTTCAGACGGTCCTCTTACACCCCCTTTCCTTCCTGGCTGCCCTACCCTGGGTGAGGCAGCATATCAAAGCTACTGGAACTGTTTTGTGTCCATGGACGTTTTCCCCCGCCCCCCCGCCCCCGAAGGCTCCACATTCCCAGATGTATGCTTCCTGAAAGGTTTGTTAGTTGAGGCTTGTTCTCCACAGGTAGAAGTTCGTCAGATACTGTCCCATCCTGAAAAGTGGGGACTTGAAGAGCTTAGATATCACTGGATTTGTACATATCTGAAAGCAGTCTTGTAATTGGCACGTTGCCGATGGTTTTTTTGAAAAACACTTCTTCTATGGTTGATGGGCTAATAGAACGTAAAGCTGGCAAAAGCAACAGGAGTTTTCCAAAGCGACAGGGTTGAGTGGGATATCTGGAATAGGAGAAAGCGTGAAAGCAAGGTCAGATCCATCGCTAATGGAGATTAATGCCTCATACTTGAACACACACCATCTCCAGCATAACTTCCTGATTGGGCCTCTTTAAACACTCTCCCTACGGCAGAGTCCTAGACAGGCAAATCGTCTCTGTTTTGTAGGTAAAATAATTGAGGCCTGGAGAACATAAATGATGCCAAAATCACATGGTGCCTCTCTCGACATCAGCAATGGGGTTGTATTTTGTTTGGAGTAAAGAGAATTTAGAAACATGGTACTAAGTTTAGGCTAAATAATAAACATAAGTTTGCCAGTGTAGGAAACAACCATGGTATGGATGAGAAAGCTAGTAGCAGCATCCACACTTTCTTACTCTCCAGGCTCCTTCACGAGGCTATTTTCCTCAAATAAAATGGATTCCTTTTCTTGGAAATTCTCCAAATTATTATTCAGGCATTATACTTAGTCACTCTCAGGAATAATTCCATCCTTATTACATTGCAAATTAAAGACCAAGTTCTGTTGGGTGGCAGTGCCACCCAACTTTCATGTCAATGAAATTGACATATAATTAAAGATGTGAGAAATTGCCTAACAATTTCCTCTCTTGGTGTCCAACATGCATCTATGCTCAGATGTGCAAGTTCAATTTTCTGCTGCCTATAAGCCACCTTCTTACTGTAGCCCTGATGCTTCTTCGGTCAATAGCTTGGAATAAGGTATCTTTACACTTCATGGGGCGGGCTCTCTCCACTGAAACAAATTACCTAAAAGACTAAGCTCTGGGGACATGTATCTTGTGACTGAGCCGGGCTGATCCAATACTCATAAGGTGCTAGAAACTGACTGATATCAAAATTCCTTCTCCAGAGCTAAGTAACCAAATACTTTAACGGCCCCATAACTCCACCCTACAAACAGAGTCACCAGCAGTAACTTTCCTGCTTGTCTCCTGGTTTGGGGCACACAAGATTCTCTCTCTTTAACCTGATACAAGGCTGATAATTCATTCTGGTCTTCTGAGAACTTTATTTGGTTGCTTCCCTGCCCAGCTTCATGAACACTCATGGACAGGGACCACCACACCACATTTAATAAATGTAATAAGGAAATGCGGAAGCTTATCTACATTAAAAAAAAAAAAAAAAAAAAAGCCTAAATCCCACCACTTGCTCTCCTTCCTAAAAGTATGTCCCACGTATCCTGGAAAGAAATCCCAAGACCCACATTTCCCTTTCACCTTGGCAACTATTCTCTTCGATAGCTCTGTTTCCCTTCCCAGGCAGAGGAGAGAGAACCCTGCAGTGGGTGGAACACAGTGGCTGCCTAGGCAAGCCTCCACCGTGTCTGCAACCTAATATGCCGGAAGGTCTCTGGGGTGAGAAAGCACTGTGGGAAATGATTACTTTAAAAAAGGATGGATGTCGGAGAATCCATAGACAATTAAGTATGGATTCTCTGTGAGTAGATAATCCACTCACCTACACCCACTTCTTTTATTCTGTAGTTAGGAAGAAGCTGGTTAGTCAGTCACAAGAATGACTTGTCTATTATAAGTGGAGTACCATACTACCTAGAAACAATAAAAATCTATGTGTGTATGTGTGTGTGTGTGAGAGAGAGAGAGAGAGAGAGAGAAAGATAGAGAGAGAGAGAGAGAGACAGACAGACAGACAGACAGACAGACAGAAAGAGAGAAAGAGAGAGAGAGACAGAGAGAAACAGAGATAGAGACAGAAACAGAGAGCGTGCTTTTGGCTGCTCAAATTTATTATTATTATTACTATTTTTATTTCCCTCCTCCACTTCCACCCCTGACATACGGATGTTGCTGTCTCCCCTTAAGAACTGGATCTCTGAAGGCGGGGCTCACGGCGTGCACCTGGCCCCGGCACACCAGGGTATGAGCCATGGCTCCACTGGGACTCAAATCCAGGACCTTCTGCGTGTAAAGCAGACATGCTAACCACTACTCTATGGAACCACCTCTCAAAATTATTTTTTAGAATATCTATACCCCTGACTTCACCTTTAGCATAGATAACTAGAAGTTTTCTTTTCAGGTGTAAGTGTTTGATCTTCAGTTATAACATACTTTGTGTGAAACACCAATTCCTAGCCTTCTCAAGTCCTAGATAATTAGCGAAATAGCTCACAGAGCTATAACAATTAGCTCAATTGGCAATATTAACAATTAATGGACAATTAGTTCAGTTTGCTATGTTAACTTTTCATTTCGATTTCAGATTTTATTTTTCTAGACAGGAAAGTGCTAGAGAAGAATGTTCACTGATTTGAAGGAGCTAAGAAATAAGGCATAGTCAGTTTTGTCATATGTATGACTCTAAATCTTAATATTAAATTATAACTGTAGCAGATATCATGAAAAAAGAAGTTCATGTCAAAGCAGATGTGCTCCTTCCGCGAATAATTTTCGTTTTGAGAGTTGAGGAGAAGTAGTATACTTGTCCCTTCTCTAAAATAGACTTTTGTTAATTTGTGGTTTAATTCTCTCAGGACTCCCTAGAGGCAGCTCCCGGTATACCAGGCTCTCTCAGATTCTCCTTAACCACCTCTCTGGCACCTCCCACAGCACCTCTACCAGCCCCTCTACTGGCTCTAATGAGTACCCTTTCTCTTTGCCATTCAAGGACACCAGCTCATATGTTGTCACCTTCATCAATCGGCCTTTCTAGATTTTCCCTCACCCCTCTCCCAACTAGAATTCATCTCTCGCACTTCTCACTTTGCTTTTCTCTCTTCTCTGGTCTGAATTGGAGTAACACTTCTACCTACTTCATGCAAGAACCAAGGGCAGTGTTTTGTTCTCTGGTGCTCACAGCAGCCCTGCACAGAGCCAGTACTCAGCAAAGGCTTGACTGAATCAGTAAATGGATATCATATTCTTCTCAGTTTGATGTTCTTTAAACTTTAATGGGTCTAAATGTTAAAGGTCAGTTATGATATACAAATTAGTTTTTAGTAAGAAAACTATATACCGCTCCATTTTATAATTTTGAACAAATATTCAGTGCCTATTATATACGTTCTAAAATTTAATGTGGATTTTAAATTTAAAAACCATGGCACTTTAATTTAGAAAAACATATACACATTGGACTATCACTCAACATGGTTCCAATGGTATTCCATGGACAGGAAACAGTTTTATTCATTACTATACAAAAAAGAGATCAATAATAAAATAAGGAGATCCTAGCGGAAGTGGTATTACTCCAAATGGATAGAGTTGACTTGGGGTTCCGCTGATTCCTCACGTGAGGGAGGTATTTAACAGCTTCTACCCATGTGATTTAGTTATTCTCAACACAGTGTCTGTGGTGATATTGGGATGATCGATAGAGACAAACTCCATGGGCTTCCCTTCAAGACCAATCTAGAAAATAAAGAAGAATAGCAACTCTATTGTAACCTCAGATCTTCCTTCCCCAGACCTAACTTAGGAAGCCAGCAAGCTTCCACAGCTCTTTAAAAACCTTGCATTTTATCATCCGAAAATAGAAACAGAATATCTATACCTCCTGGTGGACTTGTCCATTGGTGGGCCAGGAGGAGCACTGCAAGAGCCCCAGTGGCTGAGAGTTTCTACAAATAGATAAGAACAGTCTCTGCCAGTGGGCCCTTGGCTAGAAGTAACCTGGTGGATGCTATAACTCAAAGTAAACCAACAGATACCAATCACCAAAGCTAGATGGCAGTTATGTTGGGGGTAAGGATGGCCTCTCTAGAGGACTCTCTGGTCCTTCTCTTTGGGATTGGCATCCAAAGAAAGGTACTTGCCTTTTTTAAAGGATGACATGAGCACTCTCTACTATATCAACCATACCACTTTAGCCTTCAATTTTGACCTTTCCTACACTGGGGTCCTTTCATATAAATGTGTTCAACTGTTTTGATGGATCAGCTTGTGTAGCCAGGTAAGCTGTAAGGTGCCTGGCAATGCTTTCACTTTGATAATCTAGTTTAATTTGCTCCTCTCACCCACCCTGCAAGATAGGTGAGGACATAGATTCTAACTAAATTAACTGGCTGGCAACAGAATAATTAGTCACAATGTCTGAACTGGCTTATTCTTGTTCACACATTCATAATGGAAGCAATTTTCCTAAGGACATGTTCAAGGCAAACAAGAGTCACCTGGTGTGGATGTAGCTGTTGAGAGTTAGCTGAGCCTCGTCTTGAAGAGCTGCGATGGCAGCAGCATTCCGGAAACTTCTCAGTTCAGAACCACTGTGTGTAGGAACTAGAAATGAAGACCAGGAAACTGTGATAGGCGGCACAGGAAATGCAAATGGGGGAAGTGCCTCTCTGGAAGTGGATGGCCAGCAGAACACACAAGTCCCCACGACTATCGAAATGGGGCCAGACCTAGTCTCAGCTCCTTTGAAAACCATCACCTCTTTTTGCAAAGGTCAGTCTGTACTTTGAGGTAACTGAATTAGTGAGGTGGCAGAACTGGGGAAGGAGAAGAAACAGGGGTCTGTGTCTGCTTACCAGCTTTGAAAGTGACGATGCATTTTAGACAGGCAAATTCAGTAGCGTCTAACCGGAGTTGTCTAAACCGAGCCACCACCTCTTGTAAAGCCTGTATTTCAGATATGATCTTGTTCAGCTTCTGGGAATCTGTGTTGTCACCATTCATGCCTAGAATAAAAATATGGAATAAATGCTGTAATATGAAGGCATTTTCATAATTTAATATTGATTTTTGACAAAATCCTGCATATCAATATCTATTCAATTGTTACTCTAAGATATCTGATTCCATGTAAACTGGCTATATTGTATGAAAGTTAATATAAAATCTTCTCTTGGATGATAACAAACACAGTAATTTGCATTTAAATAACAATGCAAGCAGTCATGAATACAACAAAACAACATTATTTGCATTTAAATATAGATTTATAAATGACAGGTATACTCTATTGTTCAGCAGGAATTTGTTATTCTTTACATGTTGTTCTTTTTTCAGTAATGTATTTTTATGGTAATTTCTACAACAAAGTCATTAAATTGTGCAATTCTTACCAGATACAGCCAGTAGAGTGTTAGCATCAACCGGAATGGCCCATTGTGCTATTCCTAGAACAAACAGTTCTCTCCAAGCATCTTCCAAAAGCATCAGCTGTCATACAATAGATGTATAATATAATATAGTGTGTAATTTATAAATTTATAAACAATTTCAATATGTAAATTTCCATTATTTTAAAAAGTGTTTTTAAATGCCTGCCTCGGTAATTTTTCCTCTGAATATTCTAGCTGTCCCTTGTTTTCCTTTTTGAGAAGGTGCCTATAGATAAGCATTTGAGAGTCGGCCATTCCAAACCCCAAAAGTTTGCTTCCCATGGGAAAGGGTTTACCCTTCTGGTCCTCCCATCCGTTCATTCTTGACCACCCAGAAACTTCTCCCTGAGACCCAGCCTCCATGAAATGCCACCAGCAGATCAGCAGGTAGATTCCCCTCATTTAAAAAAAAAAAAAATGCTGATATTATCAGGATTGAAGGCTCCAGACTAGGCTTGCAGATCTGGGCCCCCATTTCCTGGTGGAGGTAGGGGGCTGGGCTGGGGAGAGAGAGAGAGAGAGAGAGAGAGAAAGAAAGATCACTAATTCCCAAGAGGCATGCAGGGAAATCAGGGTGTAATTATGTTAATCGGGTTTTGCTGAGTTTACCTCATCTCACTGCCTGATTTTTCTGAGACTCATAAGTGGACAGCATCAAGGTACTTGTCATCTTCATTCTAATAAAATGTGCTACTGAATATTTAAAATGAAAATCTGGCTCCTTTTCTAAATGAATATACTGGATTCCACTTCACTGCAGTTTGCTAGTTGTTGAAGGGTTTCCACCAAAGGGCTGAGTAGCAGACAGTAAATAAATTTTGTTTGGATTAAAGAGTCTATAAATACTTGTTTTCAGAAAAGAAATAGCCAATTCACACACACACACACACACACACACACACACACACACACACACACACACAGCAAAAGGTTAAAGCCAACCAGTGAACATGGTCAAAGATGGAACCTAACCATCTTAAAAAATCTGTTTTGAAAAATCTCTAAAAAAACAGCCAATTCTGGATGATTTCTGTGAAAGGATTTCCTTTTGAAAGCTAAGAGCTGAATTGTGAAGGCTTGTAACCAAAATCAAAAGATTAAATTTCAAAAAGCTTTTAGGTTTATTACATTAAATACAAAAATAATAATTTAAAAATGCAAGGTAAACAATATCTAATTCTGGCCATGTTTGAAAGTCCAGGTCATGAAAAAAAGAACATTCCATGCTGGACGATTAGATGTTTTTAGCACATTGCCAGGTCTCTCTGTAGGAAACGTACTTCATATTAAGGGGACTATTATGCTTTAATTGGGTATAAAATGAATTAAAGAAATAAATCCTTTGCTTTTAGAACTACTTATTAGGCTTTTGGGAAATTTGTCATTAATTTCCATGAATGCACCCGTAATAGCCAGTGGTTTTCTTTCTTTCCCTTCAGGTTAAGAAAATTCTGGCAGAAGCCGTTTCTGATGTTCCTAACAGCAAATTTCTGGGTTTTGGTCCGATGCAATTTTTAGCAGCACATACTTTTACTGCCTCTGAATTTCATTTACAACAGAATTATGCACAATGCCTATTTGTTTACAAAATCTCTTAAAATACTTAAAAAGGAGAATTAGCCTGCAGGAGGTGTGCGATGCACCCTTTAATTCTACGTGCTTATGAATCAGTGGCCAAAACTGTGAGTATCAGAATGGAAAATATAAAGCTGTGAATATAGAATAATGAGACTAGGTCCAAAAATCTTACAGAATACTCTTATCTATTTCTCTCACTTCCAATGCTTTTAAGAAAGCATTGTTTTATTAAGGATTTAAAAATTCATTATAGTTTTTAAAAATTTGTGATTAATTTCAATGGTTCAATTAAACTTTTAAAAAAAGAGATAATGTCTATGTATGCTTGTTTTTCATAGACCAGATCCAACTTTCATGAAATAACTTAATTACATTTCTTAGTAAGGATTCCATAGCTAGATATCTTGAACCTGTAGAAAGAAGCTAGTAAAAATAGCTTCCTCATTGCTGTTAAGAACTGATGTTTGGCCTTGGCAATTTATCTAGGTAACTTGTAGTTTCATAAGACTGACTACTGTCGCTTCTTCCCAATCTACTTCCCGCAAGACCTCAGGGCCCTCTTGATCATACCTGGTCTTGCAAAGATAGGGTGGAGAAAGCTGGTACACTCTTAGCCCACTTGATGCTCATAAACAGAAGCCTGGCAGCTGATTCACACACTGACTCTGTGGCCACTTCATAGAGATACATTGGGGTCCCATTCACTTCATGGGGGTACTGGTTGAGGAAGAAACAGAGACATCAGAAAGTGAAGAAACCACAGCTTTGCAAGACGAGCCAACTTTTTAATTTTCTAGTGAGAAGAAGGAAGGAGATAGGAATTTGGATGTTCTGCTTACATGGGCAGTTGCCCTGGGGGGATAAAAACCAAATCTCTATACCTATAGCATTTGAGAAATTGTTGGAAGAGACTCATTTCCACTCTTTGTGGGTCTGTTCCTTCCAGAGGGGCATCTGGCTTTTCTATCCCCTGTAACAAGTTTTCCTTGGGCTGAGCCAAGTGCCAGGCCTGTCTCCCAATTTAGACAAGAGCTGCTTGCATTTGTGTAAATAAAAATAGATGTGGGAAAAAAAAGTATAAATTAATAGGCATCCCAAACACAAATATGCATATGAGTATTTTTAGAAAGGATTAGTATATTATGGAAATATTTCAATTAGACATCTTAATCATTCACAGAGCACTCCCATTCATAACTGACAACATATTCATAACACTACTTTCCCAAGCTTATTATACACATCAAGGGTAAGAAAGCAATATTAAATATTGTGCGTGCACATGTGCCCAGGTGTTTGGCTTCCTTGCAGTGTGGGGCTGCAGCTGGCCCTCCTGTGAGGAAGATCTAGGGCCCTTCTTGGCCTGGAGTGAGGGCTTTGGGTATGTACCATCTGGAAGCCTGAGGGGTAGTCTCTAGGTGCCCCCTAGAGACTTTTGAGGTGGGTCTGGCTGTAGCCATGCTAGTAGAAGCTCAATCCTGTTGTAAATATATGTGGCTCACACGAGAGAGTAAGGGGGGAGTGAGAAATGAAGCCAGTTTCTAGAAACTGTCCCTAACAGGATGCACTCAGCTTTGCCCAGGGACCCACAGCTCTGCCCAACAGAATAGACCCCTGAGAGTTGCAACTCAGGGGCTCTTCTGCTAGCTGTAGGCAACTCCTTTCTTCTAAAAACAAATGTCTGGTCTTCTGGCCTCCAGAGGCTTTCCTAGACTGACCTCAGTTCAAAAAGGGCTCCACACAGGGCGTTTTCTTAAGGTGTAGGTTCCAAGGGAAACCCCTGGAACTTGCTGGAAAGGGCTCTCTGGGGGATGGGCCAGGAGTCCACATTTATAGCAGTTCAGGGAGTAACTTTAGTGCACACTAAAGTTTGAGCACCCCTGGCTCAACAGAGAAGAGCGAGAGGCCCAGAGCTCCCTCCAGGGCCCGGCTAAGTACCCTTCGAGGTCTCTCCATCTTTTTGCCCGACCCATCCCAGCTCTGAAAACATGGGGTGCGCCCCTCTCCGCCCTTTGCTTGGCACCGGCCTTCGTGGGCCTAGCAAACCGCTGACCTTGGGCGTGGGCTGAGCCAAGCTCACGAGGGTCTGCCGCTCGGGGGTGGTGGACACGGTGGCCAGCTCCAGGCCATGGGGCTCCAGCTGCGTGACCGCGGTGAAGAAGGCGGGTGCCGGCAGAGCGGCGGAGGGGAAGTGCGCCGCAGTTCCATTCTCCTCCTTGTGTCCACGGAAGTAGAGGGCCACCTGCTTGCGGATGGTGGACGTCCGAGGCCCCCGTTCGTGCTGCACAGCTGCAGAGATAGACCGAAGCACAGCCAAGATCAGAGTCTCAGCGACACTTAGCCGCTGCCACGCTGCAGAGCCAAAGGCCACCCGAGGCAGGCAAGGTCCCCGCGAGGCGAGGTCAAGGGAATGTGAGTGTGGAGGGTATTCTTGAGATCGTCTAACTGCCACATTGTATGCATTAGGAAGCCGAGGCCGAGAAGAGGAGCCCGGTACAAAGTGTCAGGATACTGACAAGCTCGAGCAAGACTAGATGTGCTCTCTGTCTGTTCAGGGCCCCTGTCCACCTAGAAGAGATTGCAGGGACACAGACCCTTTGGGAGAGAGTAGCTTGGTATTCTCGTCCACAACCAAGGAGAGTGGGAGCACTACGCCCAGCCAAGCACTACGTCTCTGCACGGACTTTTCCCGCTGGGTCCAAGGCTGACTACCCCAATCTCCAACCCCGCCCACGCGGACAAGCCGTTTGGCCTCAGGAAAATAGCACCTCAGCCCGAGGACGCTGGAGGATGGGACGAGGAAGTGTCCTCGGTCTAGGAGTGTGTTGGAGGAAGGCAGAGGAGATGTGACAATTATCACCAACAGTTTAAACAAACAAATTAATTCAGGGCAATCTTCTGCTCGCCTAGCTTGACAACTTGTCAATACACAAGATCAACAGGTGGGACGCTCCCTCCTGCTTTCTGAGCTGCGGAGGAAAGAGCTCTCCCCAATGGGCGCTGTACCTCCTAGGGCTGCCAACCCGGCAGGCAGCCGCCACAGCAAATTCCACTTCGCACCCTGTGTTGAGTCCCCATTCCTCCCTCTGGGCAATTACACCCGTCCCCGCCCCGCCCTGGGGCGCCCTCTCCCAGGCCGCCAGGGGTCATACCCTTGGACTGTGCTCTATGCCCAAGAAGCACCCAGAAGTCCCAGTTCTTGCTGCACGTGTTATCAGGTTTCTGGGAGTTGGGTGTCCGAGACACACAAAGGCGTCACCCTACCTCTACAGCCCCTTTCTGTAGAACTCAAAGAAAGCCCTGGAAAAGCCCAGATTTCCACAGTGGCCCTCTTGACTTTGGAATCTTGGTGAATTTGAAAATGGGGGTTCGAAATTCCGCATGTTTCTGTCTTTGCCCTCCCTCCTCCAACGCACTGTCTCCTCGTCTCCACTATCTCCTCCCCCGGACTGCGAGATCTTAACAGGCTTGGGTGGGGCGGGTGCACAAAAAGCCTGCAAGGAGAGGCGTGAAGAGGAATCAGGTAGGATGAGAGGGAAGAAATATCGCGCATGTGTCCACAACCGAGTGGGGTCCCCGGGAACGCTGCCTTCTTGGAGGTAGTTGTGGGACGCAGGTTTCTTCCGTGGGCATGGGCTTTGCCTTAGGGAGTTCAGTGCGGGTGGGCAGGGGGCTCTTGAGGAGAGGCGGGAAGGATACGACCGAAAGCCTGAGGCCAGTTCCCAGAATCGGACAAAGAAATGGAGATGGTCTACGTGCAGATGAATGCCACGTCTTTTCTGTACACGTAGATTACTTACTACTCAACATCAGAAGAGTAAAAAGCTGTACTTATTACCATCTTTGTTCATGTTGACTTCCAAACACTTCTTCAGCCGACACGCCCTGCACTGGTTTCTGTGCGTCTTGTCCACGGGGCAGCCTCCCTGGAACAGAGCTCAAGCGGTCAGCGGTCCCTGGGCCTTTAAACTGGCGACACGAAGCCGGTGCCAGGTGGGGGGGAAATGGCGTGGAGGAGGAAACAGATCCAGCCACCCACCTAAGCGCGACAAACCTGGTTCCGCAAGACGCTAGAGCCTTGGGCACGAGAAGAGCCAAGTAGGGAAGGGGCTGGGGTTCCCGGGACTAATCCGAGAGGACCAGCCCCTGGCCCTATGAAAGCGGACAAGGAGGAAAACCTTCTCCAATCAGATGACGGGTCAGAGCGTCCGGTTTGCCAGACTGCGGCGCTGGTTGAAGCTCCCGAGGAGACCTTCCGCCTGTGGCGGAGGTGGGAAAGCAGAGAAGAGACTTTTCAGGACCGAAGACAGCGACCTGGTCCCAGAGGAGGAGGTCTCAGCGCCGGGTTGAGAGTAGGCTTACCGGAAAGGATCCCCACTACGGCCCCAGCCCCCGCCAGCTAGTCTTTCCTCTTTAGGTTAGACTACCTCTTTCTGTCACTTTCTGGGTGAGCCCATTTATCTGTCAGATAAATATCTCCCCTTTATTCTTCACTCTTGCCTTTGTACTGAAAGCCATCCTTATAACCAGCAGGTTGAGAGTTGTCTTAAAGACTAGCCTGAGCCCAGATTCATGGAAACAGTCATTCCTGGAAGGTGAGGCAGAAGTTGGAGTAGTTAGGAGGGCAGGGCCAACAAAGGTGAGGGTGTGAAAAAAACAGCCCAAGGCCTGGGCAAAATCTAGAGATGTTCACTATGTAAATATGACCAGGAAAATAATGTGATGAACTGTCTGACAAAATGATAATATGGACTGAGAATATTAGCATGATAGCTGAAAAAAAAAAAAGAGGGAGAGAGAGGCAATGTCTACTTAGAAATATTTATCTGAAACATGTGAGAAATATTTTACCTAGTGCAATTTTCTGTGGAAATATTGGCCATTAAAAGATGAAATTTACAAAGACAGCTTCTTATGGAATTCATTCAGTGTTAGGTGTTATTACTGAGGGAACACATACATAAATACATAAAGACTCATATCTACATATATATTCCATACATAGAAAATACATAAAAAATTTGGTACTCTCTTGTGTTTAAACACATTGCTACTGTTAGATTTGCAGTGAGGAAAAAAGAGAATAAAGTAAATATATTTTTATTTTGCTTTATAATATCAAATTTTCATATATGCCAAAGTTAGAGTAAATACATTTTCTGAAACATCTCCTAGGAAAGATTACACACCGAGATAGTTTTATGAGATCACACCTCTCTGATTTAAAATATGTTGATTTATTTAAAATAAAGATAAGGCAGAGGTTCATAACAATTTCTAAATGTCCTCATTACTGTTAGTAATAAATTAGAATATTATTTATCTAATCTTAGAATAAAAAGAGAAAGGAAATAATTTTGGGTTCCTAAGTGAACTCTTCTGGGCATCTTCGCTAGCCAGTGTAATAGCTGAATGCAAAGAGGCTTAAAGAACTTATCATTAAATGCAATCATATGTCTATCCTCAAATGTTATCTCTCTATTATTCTGATAAACCTGTTCATGCAAAATGGAAGTTTTCATTAGTTCTTAAGAGTGTCTTCAAATCAAATCAAATATATATATATAAATATCTGGATCCTGAGAGAAAGATAAGCGACTCGGCTTGGTCCATTTATTCTTTCTGCAAGGAGAGGACCACCAAGCCTGATGAGCCTATTATCCCTCCTTTACAAGTAGTTGGACTGATATCAATATGTTTGAATTGATAGTCAACCTCTTTGAAAATATCATCTGAGCATAACATTTGAGATTTTGATTCCCCAATTCTGTGCATTGCATAAAAGTAAAAAAAAAAACAAAACAAAACATTTAAGTGGAAACCTGCTCAAATCCAATAACCCACAGTAATCCCATATTCCTGTGGAGCTATTGGGATACAGGCTGTGTGTGTATAATGTGATGTGTCCATATGGTGAAGCTAGAAACTGATACAGAGCTGTGAACCCAATTAAACAGGTAACAGGGCTGGAGAGTTCCAAATAACTTATTCAAATGAAGATGTCTTCTTGTTTTATTGATTATCCAAATCTATCAAAAACTGATATAAGCTGACATGGCTTCAGAAAAAAAGAATAATTCACTAGCACCACATGATATGTGTGTGTGTGTGTGTGTGTGCGCGTGTGTATGTATGTATGTATGTATGAATTAGTGAAAATATTTTACCATTTTGGTTACCAAAGAATGACTTCTGACTAATACACGCTCTAGGATCTTTTTGAGTGTCAAAGTTGTGGCTCTGTATTGAGGTCTATATGACTGTCTAATGAGAAGACAAAGTGTAAGATGAAAAGGCTGATTACCTAGGTAGAAATAAGCCTATTACTGAGCTGAAAACTGAGTCCAGGGGTTCTACTCACTCTTTCTGGGAGCTTTGACTCACACTCGGCCCATGCCCTGACTCTCCTGCCTCTTTAAGACAGTTCTGCCTGCCCAAGATCAAAATACAACCAACCAGGCACATTTTCTAAGAAGAGAAATAGAAGATATAGAAACCTGAGAGAGGGTCTCAGTTAGTCCTTCCTTAGGAGTCTTCTCTTCCTGCTCACTCTGCCCTTTTCTAACAAGGCCCAGATAAACCCACATAGGTGCTGAAGACCCACTGGTCTCTTCCAGAGCAACCCTGCTTCTCTGAAGTGAAAGGGTATAGCCCCTCACAGAACATGTCCTCTCTGTTCCAAATGGCCAACATTCACTTTGGGTCTCAACCTTGACTGGGATGCCCTGTGCCTTTTACTTCTGCCATCCCAGGCAGTGGTCAGGGAACTGAGCTTGGGTGTTGCTAGAAAGCGAGTGTGGTGGACAGGCAACAAAACATAGCCCTTTCCCCTGCTTAGACTTGACGTTTAGATTCTTAAGTTTCTTAGGCTCCCCGGTCTGGCTTTATAGCCACTGGGTGTGTGCCTAACCCAGTGTCACAATCAGTCAGAAGATTAAAGGATGGGGCTGGGATGTCAGACTTCCTAAGGCAAACTTATCTGTCTTCTCTTACCTCTCCGCTAACCCTTGGTGAAGGAAAAGGGCTTCAGAGAGTTAAGTCTGGAAAGAGGGGAGAGGAAGAGAGAGGTCAAGGCCTGGTCTCTCTTGAGCAGCTTGGAGACTCAGAGGAGGCCTTGGCACAAACAAAGGAGGAGGAGGCAGCAGAGGGGAGCTGGGCAATGCAGTCTGGCTAAGGTACCTGGTTTCCAGATTTGCAGACGTATGTCCTATTCCTTCGGATACTCCGTTTGAAAAACCCAGAGCAGCCGTCGCAGGCGTAGACCCCGTAGTGTTTCCCCGAGCTGCGGTCGCCACACACTTTACAGGGGATATCTAAAATGCGGCCTGAAATCGCAGGAAAGGCAGGGAAAGGGGAAGGGACGAGAAGGAGAGGAGGGCAGAGAAGAGGGAGGAAGAGGGAGAGGGAGAGAGAGATGCTAAGCAATCTGACCTCTGAAGGGATTAGCACCGAAGCTGCGGTAAAAGCAAATAATGAAGTGATTTTATAGCCAAACTTTTTTTTCCTTGAGCAAGTGTCAGTTTCCTACAATAAGCATTATTCATGCACCGCTACATGTATTTGGGTCTCCTCTAATCGCCGAGACCCATTTTGGAATAAAAGATTACAGCAGGCCGGGCGGCAGCGCGGCCCGCCGCTGCCTTTCTGCTCCGTGGAAAGTTTGGCCGCCTCCCTCCCCTGCTCCTGCATTTAACAGAGAAAGTTGTGAGTGAGAGCGTGAGGAGACAAACTTGAAATGTAAAAAAGAAAAGAAGAAAAACAAACAAGGCTGGAACCAGTGATGGCAGCTGGAAGGCAATCGAGTTTTCTCTGAGCTGCCCGGCGGTTGTTATTATCAGGATTATTATTGTAATGCTAATACTAGGATTATTAATGATAATAAGGGTAGTGATAATTGCCCGACTTCGCTTTACCTATTTTTTTTTTTTTTTAATGCTTGGTGGATCACTTCTGAGAAATTATTTCTTGTAGGAAAAAGAAAAATTTCTCCCCAAAGTAACTAGCACAGTGCTAGGCAAATGAGCACAGGAGAGTAATGCAAGTGTGTGATTCCCTGGCAGGTTCGCGTGGGACAGCACCCCTTCTCCTACTACTACTCCCCAACTTTTTCTTCCTTAAAGACTGGCCTCCTCCCACTAGATCTGTTTCTCCGCCGCTGTCGGAGGCTAATGCCTTAAAGGATCTAGACTGCCCTCCATCCCCGCATTCCTATTGGCCTCGACGGTCGCCTGGTTTAAGAGAACGTTCCTTGAAATCCCCTCAAGCTTGGGATGGCCGCCGCCCTTGGAGGAAGGTGAGGAAGGGGATAATATTCGAAAATTCAGTAGAGAGGAAACTATTTTTCTCTAAGATTCAAGAGTCTAAGCAGTCTGAAGTAGTTTATAGGGACTTAGAAATCCTTCCTCCCTCACACAAAGGGAGTATTAAATAAAGTGTTAACTTAATTAACACCTTGATAATAATAATACTAATGATAGTTAATAGTATAATAATTAACTTCTTAACATTTAATTTTCCTTTCGCTACCCGTCGAAGGCCTCCAGTCTGGGCCCGGGCGGCCTCAGGCCTCGGTGAAACATAACGGCTGTCCCCCACCCACCCCCGAGCACTCAGGCTGGGAACCGCTCTGAGGCTGGGGTCCGCTCTCAGGCTGGGGTGAGGAGAGGCAGGGGTGAGAACCACTGGGTGAGAGGAATAAGGGAGTAGAGAACGCGGCGTGGGGACGGCCCCCGAGGCGTCAGAGGTGGGAACTTGCTAGTGGGTTCGAAGGCGTCCAGGCGGGCGCTCACCCCTGGTGGCGGCCTTGGAGGAGCGACGGCGAAGGGTCGGAGGGCAAGCGGGGGAGCAAGGAGGGTGGGGACCGCCGGAGAAGGGAGGAGGCTCGGTAACCACCAGGCTAGACCGGAGTAATTACAACCCCGCCGTAGCACCTGCCTATAGAGCCACCAGTGACCCGTCAAAAAGAGTAGCATGGGAATTCGGATGGCGACAAAGGCTGGCGGGGGGAGGCGCGCGGCGCGGCGACCACCGCCTCTGCGCCCCCTCTCCCGCAGTGTGGGAGGAAAGGTTGTGCGGGGGGTGGGAGAAAGGGGCTGGAGAAAACACGATGAGGCCACAGCGGGTCTTGTCGCTCACCCCCTCAGGCCTGTCACTGCTCCCAAGGGAACTCAGGACGCTCAGCAGGCCGGGATTCGAGCTCTGCTACACCGCACTCACTCTGGAGGCAGTAAACTTGACTTCCATAGTTTGCCACCATCCTCCTCTGCATAATTCACGCCCTCTGCCTGAGCCGAGGTCCAGCAATCCCATCTCCTCAGCTGTCCTCTTCCTTCCCGGGGCACTTTTGATAATGCTAAGATGCTGCATGACAGGAGCAGTGAGTGGTAGGGCTTCTTTTCACCTCTTCCCATCCAGACAAGAGGCCAGGGACACAAGCCTCTGAGAACCAAGATGGGGTAGAGGAAGGACCAGCTCCCCGGGCGGGGCTCCTCGACCGTCGCCCCCCGGCGCCGTCAGGGCTGCGGGTCCGCCCTGCCTTTGCGCAGACCAGGACAGATTAGAGGCCCGCTGCCCACCTGGGGCCGGGCACAGGAGGGAGGGACGCGAAAATTCCGGGACCTAACCGGTCTGTGCCTCAGACCCCGCCGCCCAGCCACGTTAAGGTGACTTGGGGTCACGAGACAAGCTGGTTGACCCGGTTGCAAAGCTCCACTCATTTAACAAGCCGAGCGAGCTCCGACGTGAGGCGAGCGGGAGTTCCCTGAGGCTGGAAAACCGTTCTTAACTTCCCTCGCCAGGGGGTCCCCTCGGGGCTTTTTGTGTGTCATAATTGCCTAAAGATATATGGCAGCTTCGATTACTGTAATTATCATCAGAGGCTGTTGAAAGAAGTTAGTCTGGGCTGCAGGGGTGACTGGCCGGGGTCTTGTTACCACCCAGGCGGGGCTCCCGGGTGACAGCCCTCTGCTTTCCAGCCGTGCGAGGCCGAGGGAGGCGGGGACTGCAGACCTCGCGGCCGGGCTCGGCCCTGACCTCGCCCGCTGCGCGCCGACCTCCTTGCCGCCCGGAGCTCGCGGACCGCAAGTTTTGGGCCCGGCTGCCGCCACCGCTCCGGGAGGGCCTGGCTGCAGCGGCGCCGCGGGCGGGGGCTGAGGTTCTGCGGGACTGGAAAACTTCAGCAGAGACGGCTGGACCTGCACCGGGGCTCAAGGCTTCCGAGGGCAAACTCAGGCTCTTGGTTGGTTGGAAAGTTACAAAGTTTTCCCGATGCTGTCACTCCGCATTTTTTCCCAAAAGCTGGGAGGGTCCGCCTGCATCTTAGTTCTAAGTACGCGGACGCGCCCCCAGCCAACCAAGCTTCGCGCCCACGGGTTTACCTCGTCTCTGAGGCCTTACCTTTCAACTCGCCCCCCAAACCCGGCGGCTCTGCACCCCAAATAGGTGCAAGAGTCCAAGACTCCTTACTTCCAAGGAAAGAAGCGAGGGCCTGTCGCAGGGCGAGCCGAGGCCCGTGGGCTTGGGTTTTTGCAATGAGACTCAGAATGCAGCAGGAAAGATTTCCTTCTGCGCCTTATGTGAAGGACCTTCGCACGCGGGAATGTGGGCCACAAAAACTGAGCTTGCCTCCCTTCCCAGAGAGTCGAACAGCCAGGCTAGGGTAGGCCCGACGCTAAGTGAAAACGTCAGTCCTCTTCAAGTGTCGGTTCTGATGCTGGCTACGGTTAAAGTTGCTTCTCTCTTCACTCTGCCCTAGATCTAAATATTTCTCCTTTTCTGGTTTTATTCACGTTCATTTTACTGTAATTTTTTTTTTAAACGGCAGCACTCAAACCAAAACAATCGGACAAAGTGAAAACACAACCCACTTTTTTTTTAGGTGGGAGGAATTGTATCCCACTTAAGTGGGACTTCACCATCAGTCCTCAAAAGTGTCTTGGACTCTTCCAACTTTCGAAGACTTGGGACAATAAGAGCGAGGGAGGGAAGAAAGGGTGAAGAAAGCATACAGCGCCAAAAATGCTACAGGCAAAAATAGCAAGGGCGGCGGGAGAAGTCGGAGACATGGGTTCTCCGCCGCCACTCCGAGCCTTGGACCGTGTAAAGGGCAGCCCCGGACCACCGAAAGGCGGGAACTGAAATGCCCCCGAGGAGATCCAAGCACTGTGGCGGCTCCCGCCCAACGCCGGCTCGGGCCTGCAACGTTCTGGGTTCTGCAGGCTCGGTGCACTCAAAGGCCCTCGCACATCCACTAAGTCCTGCACTCATTCGGGCGTCTAGGGGCGGCTGGAGATCAGCCTCGGCTTTGCGTGAAGAGGGACAGCCATCAGCTAAGCAAGTTTGAGGAAGGAGAGACGCACGCGAAGGAAACAGGCCGCACACTCCTGCCTCTGCTGAGCTCTCGCTCGAAAAGTCCTTGGGATTAGGGATTTGGTCCTCTATTTGCTTGAGCAGTTCGCCATAGTTTAAATTCCCCAGTTATGACCTACGAGGATTTAGGATTAAGGAAAATGTGACTTTTAAATTGTTTCTGCTTCCCAGTTCGCAGGATTATTTGAAAAAGCTAGAAACGGGATGCAAAGCATTCCATTCAAAATCGGCTTTGCGCAAAGTTGCTTCTGCGCGCCTGAGCTAGGAGTTCTGAGCGGGCGTGTTATTGTGCTGCCTCTTGGAGCTGCGGCCTAGTTCCCGCCCCTGTCGCCCCCTCCTCCCCACACCTGGCGACTAAGTGGAGGGAACTCGCGCGACTGGTGGGCTGCATGGGTCCCAACTTTCCCACCTTACCAGAGAGAGTGGGGAATCAAGAGATCCAGAAGTAACGAAATTGTTCTTCCCCTACCACGAAACGCTTCGACTCACGGTCTACAAGGAGCTGGGCCAAAGCGTACATGCCGCTGGAGTATTCCTCCCGGTCTCGGAGCTGCTGAGCTCGGGGCAGGACTTCCCAGGCTCCCCGCCCTCCCACCCTAGGCTGCGCGCCTGAACCCCGCGGCAGCCCAAAAGGTACCCACTTGTTGATCCGGCCGGCTTGCTCATGCTGGCGGTCCCGGGGCGGAGCGGTTGGTGGGCGCTGCTCGAGTCCCGGCCGACAGCCCCCGCCTCGCCGCCGGGAGCCGCAGCTCTCCAGCCGCCCTCCAGCCTGCGAGGCTCCCAGGCAGGACAGGTGGGTGTCGGTCGCGCGCGCTGCGCTGCTCCCCGGGGGCTCAGAATTCGTTCCACAGTAGAAATTTAAGCATCCTTAAGTTTCTTCCCGGTTCTTGCAAAACTGCAGCTGCTGCGAATGTTGCTTGATTTGGACACACGCATGGACAGACAAATGGAGAGACGGACAGGCAGATGGAGGAAGAAGGGAGAACAGCGAGAGAGGGATATTGAAGGACAGAGATGGACCCACGAAAATGGTCTTCCTACGGAGCAAAAGGAGCAAAATTTCTCTCTTTCCCCATTCCTGTCGCTCGGTCTTCAATTTTTCCCTCTACATTAGGCATGCAGAGTGTGGACAGATCTCTACAGACCGCTGGTCTTCTAAAGAAAGAAGAAAAACAACCGCAGTCTCAGGCAGACGGGCTCGGCGCTGCCCAAACCCGAGCGCCGAGAGGGAAAACTAGATTGCTGGGAAGTCTTCCGAGGGAACAGGCGGCAAGGTCCTGGTTTCCGGGGAGAGCCGCTCTTGCAGCGGCAAAGGGTCCCCGAAGTTCATTACCCCGTGACTTTGTGCCTGTCGCTGCGGGCTGGGTCCCCTGTAATATCTCCAGAAGCGCTCTGACAGGCAGCCGCGGGGAGGGGAATAGGGCGTCCCTGGCCCACTTAGCTTTTCCCCCAACTCCTGGCGGGGTCTGACGTCAGCCATGTGCGGGGAGGAGATGGGAAGAGGGAGGGGGTTAAATGCTAATGATATTAATGAACCTCCAAGCGGCTCCCTAAGAAAATGCAGGAGCTCTCAGAGCTGGCGAGTTAGAGTGTGGATATAGAAGTGTGGGTCTCTGCGTGGTGATGGTGAGGACGGTGCTGCTCTTGTAATAAAAGTGAATTGTTATATTTCATGGCTCGGAGGAAGGGGAGGAGAGATGAAGTTTTCTCAAAACGTTTTCCCCATTCTCTCCAGAGTGCCAGACAGATTCGTGGAAGAAACTGGGTGGCTGTGTGTTTGTGTGTGATTGTGCGCGCCGGATGTGGCCATGTGAGTTGGTTCATTCTGGGTCCCGTGCCCCTTCTGTTGAGTAAAACTTGGATCTGGCTCGAGGTGAGTAATTATTCATTTGCAACTATCTACAGAAAGTTATAGCTGAGGACGCTGTATGGGGACTTGGGGTCTGGGATGGAGTCCGCCGAGGCTCCGCGTTCCTGCGGCCTTCGCGCGATCCGCTTGGGCACCAGCCGTGGAGAGCGTGCCCGCCCGCTTCTCAAAGCAAAGCCCATACCCAGCAGGGCGAAGGTCCTATTGCCTCCGTCATCTGCAGTGGAGTGGCTAGAGGGCAAAGCTTTCCCGCCAGCAGCTTGACCCCAGGGGGCATTGCTGGCTCCCCCTCTCCTGGCCAAAGGATTCTGGAGAGCGCCCCACGCCTCAGCACCCTTCCCCCCCACCCCACCCCCGCCTTCCTGCGATTCCTGTGTTGCTCGCGTCCAGGTCGCTGCGCCGCGCTGGGAAGGCGCACGCCGAGGGAGCGGTGATCCCCGATCTCTAAGAGATTAATTCTTATTTAAGCTCTCGCAGCAGCTTGAACTTGTCGAACAAGAGCTTGCCAACCTCTCCTCCGGGCGTGGGCCCGACTAGAGGTCAGGGTCACACCTTCTGCTCTCCAGCCCTCTGTGGCTCATTCGGGGGGCGAGGGGAGGGGGGAAGAAACTAGGCAATTCTGCCCTCCCACTCTCAGCTCCACTTTATGCAGACTCGGTGTCAACTCGGGCTTTCGATCAGAGTAAGTGTGTATAAAGTGAGTGTTTGCTTGTCTCCACCCCCCTCCACGGCCTAGCTCCTCTGCCGCAGCGTCTCGGGGGCTCCGGCTGTGCGCTCCAGTCGGCGGCTGCAGCACGTGACCACAACTTTCTACAGTGGCCTGGGCTCTGCCTGGAGCGCGGGGCCACGCACAGCACACATATCAGAGCCTGGTTCCTCTCTAGTGCTGCACAGAAAACAGGAATGGAGGTGGGGCGGGGAGTCTGGGGACATTTGGAAAGAGCAAGAAAGGGGACGACTAATTCCTAAATTACTCCTCCTCGGTTTTCGAAATGGGATGAGATTAGAGAACTGTGGGACAAAGCTATAAACCTGAGGGTTTTTTTTTTTTTTTAGAAGACAGATCAAGAAATCAACATTTTTGACAGCCAAGTTGGAAAGACGCGTGAGCAGCGAGCCCTGCCCGCCATACATATAAACTCGAACTCCACTCCCCAAAAGGGAAGTTATTTCTGATCAGAGTTTAAGAGACACAGTTTTACTGTGCCAGGCTCCATTTTGGAGCCTGGGGTTCTATCTCCCACGAGAAATCCACTCTCCACCACCACCACCACCATCATCATCATGTGCATTCAGAGGAGGACACTTGGTTAAGAACAAAAAACTTCAAGGGTCCAAATAATATATCTCCCGCGAAGAAGGCCGGTGTGGAAGACTAGACCTGGGCCTGTCTCCCCGGAAAAATTTGTGAGTCTGTGGTGAGGAGACCTAGAAGCCGCTTCGTGGGTGCAGGGGCTTGGAGGTAGGAGGACTGTGGCTCTGGAGGGGTCCAAACTACCACTCCTTCTACTCCCCCACACTCTTGCACTGCTGGCTTATTTGTAGGTATCAAAACTTTTGGAATACACCTGAGGCTCACCAAATTGTCTCAAAATCAAAATGAGAATGTTTCCTCTTTCTCTTTCTCTTGTCACCAGCCCCTAATCAAGCAGGATGTCAAGAGTCCACTGAATAGAAACACACACACACACACACACACACACACACACACACACACACACACACACACACACACACACACCATCCAGCCCTGGCAAAAGGCACAACACGCGCACACACCCCCGCAGCATGTTCGTCCTGCGTTCTTTGCGCCTGGCTGTAATTATCCGCGTGCTTTGCATAAATCACAATGTAGTTCTGAAATCATCATGATGACTTTCTGGCATGATTGGTTCGGTGGCAACAGCAGGGAGGGACTGGGGCCTGGGGCCTGGAGCCCACCAGGTCCAGGAGGAAGCTGGAGCCAGAGTACTGGCCCGTTTCTGCTTACTCCAAGCTGCTGCAGGCCACAGAGAACTAGGATTTAAGGTGTAGAAACTTGGGACTCTCCTGGGTGCCAGTCAGAGAAGAAAGCCTCTGCAAGGCAGGGACTGTTACTTTTTATCCTCCCATCCATGGGCTCCAGCATGCTGCCTGGTTCATAGTAGGTATTGCATAAATGGTGGGCAAATAAATGAAGGAAAATCACCTGCAGTTTTTCCAAGAAGCCACTGGAGGCACAGCAAGGCTAAACTACTAGAAACCAGAAGGTGGGTGTTCAGGCTCTGGCCCAGCTAGGTGTGTATCTTTGGGGAAATCACTAGACCTCTCTTGGGTTCAGATCATTATATACAAGATGACTATGTCCTGTTCAACCTAAACTAACAAAGATTTTTTCCTGTGAGTCCACTAAGAGAAATTATCGATAAGGGGCAAATGCCGCCTATCACAGAAATATCTCAGAAATTTCTGTATATCTCAGAAATACAGAAGCAAGATCTTAAGTTCAAGGAAGGGTGTATAGTGGTAGAGTCATACCCCAGAGGTTCTTAAGCCCTTCTGATAGGTCCAAACATAGCCTCTAACTTCCTCTTTAGTCTCTTGTGAGTATGGAGCTCTCAACCAAAACCAAATCCAAAAACACAGGGAAGGCATCTTTTATTACAGGATGTTTACATTTGGGTCCAGGGGATAAGAAATAGGATTATGAGAAGTACCATGGAATCAAGGGGTCTCTCTGTCCATCCACCAATCCACTCCATTTATCAAACTGAGCATCTCCTATGTGCCAGAGATTAATGACATGACCCCTTTTTCAAAAAGACTACAGGGGAAGCAGACACATAAGTGCTTTGGTTTGGACTAAAACACAGGACTTTCTGGAAAAATATACAAAGGACTATAAACCAGTGTGGAATGGGGTAGGCTGTCAGGGAATGCCCTGGAAAGCTGGCCTTGTGTTAGGAAAATCTACTGCCTATGAAAAGTGTCTTGTATTATAGCTCACCCTCTTGCTAATGCCCCTTCTCATCCATTTTAAAAAGGAAGTAGAGTCTTATTAACTAAATGGTCTAAGAGGAACACCCCTCGAGCAGCAGATTATCTGGGTCTGACCTCTAGCTCTCCATTCACTAACTTCTCTAAAAATGGTGCCATTTTTCTCCATTAACTGTCTCCCCTATTCTTCTAAATTAAAACATCAAAGGACAAAGGAAAAGCTTTCTCATCAGTAAGCAGAGCTGATAAAGTTGATGTGAAACAGAGACCCCTTTCCCAACCAGTGATCAGCCCCCTCTCAGAGGCCATTCTACCTCTAGAGATTCAGTCCTTTAAAATCTTCTTCACTATACTGATGAGCACAGTTAAGAAATATACAGACCCAGAAAATGGCTGGGAAAACCTACCAGTTGAGCTTGGCTGAGTTTGATGTTCAGTCTCCAAAAGACATGCTGACGCAAGTTTTTTGTTTGTTTGTTTACATGAAGGAGAAAATTGATTTTCATTTGCTTCCAAGTCATAATTCAACCTACGGTTGGTTATTGCTTCTCCAGCGGATGAGTGAGAGAGAAGGTAGATCATGGAGCAGATTGTCTAGCACATAGCAGGTGCTCAGTGAGGACTTGGAAGGGACAGAATGAAAGAAACAGTCTCATCAGGCTTACTTCTGATGCTGCTGTGGGCCTCTCAGAGAAGAAACACCAAGAAGAATCCAAAAAAGAGACCAGGTACTCTAGAATCCTATGGGTGATGAGTAGCATAGCTTTTCTTTGACATTTTTCCAGGACTGTGTTGGCTGAGTTGTCTGTTACTCTCCACCAGTGGGAAGATGAACACTGTTTACAGCAACAGCGATAAGACAATGCCTTGTGGGAGAGGATCCTTTTTTTGTTTCTTAACAAATAACAAATCATGTCTCTGCATTTGTTCACACCCTCCCTCAGGGGCGCATCAGCAGAAGAAATTCAGGTCTGGAGCAGACTGAGGATGAACAGCTTCTAGAGACTCACTGCACTTTGATATTCTTCTTGCTCCAAGAATAATCAAATAGAAACATCTCCCCCCCCTCCATCTGTTACTTTATTTCCTACATAAAATATTTTATTTACTTAGATCTTGCCTTGTTCCACGAAGAATTTGCCATGGCTCTCATGTCAAATTGCTTTAATTTGAGACTTGGGCTCCTTACCTATAAGATGAATAGCCTGAGATGTATTTAAAACAAAAACAATCCGAGATACTGCCAGGAGCAAGGAAATAATGTAGCCTTCTTCTCTCCTCCCAGGAAGATAGGTCAACACAGACAAAGCTGCCTGTTTCTTACTTCCTAATGGCAAGAATAAAAAGGAGACATATGCAATACCCAGCTCTCCAACTGGACAGGGAGGTCCTTGAGGCAGAGACTGACTGATTCATCTTTGGATCACCAGTCCCTAGCACTTTAGCACATAGCGGTGCTTTATAAGTGCAGATGGTATGAGTGATCCTGCCTGGTGGTACTCAAAATTAAAGCTGAGCCTTGGGTGAGGCAGGGGTGTGGCTTGCTATTGCTCTGCCCCAGCAATGGGGAAGGTAGGGATTAGGAACAGGTCCTCTAGACCTCCAAATTTTGAGAAGCAATACAGGTCATTTTTGATTTTCTAAAACAAAAGAATGACTGGATAAACAAGAAAGCAGGCAACATCCAGGGAGAAATTGGCCACCAAGACTCTTCAATCTCCTAATTTCCTATGAAGTACACAGTCTGACTTGGCTTCCACTTAGCCCAGAATTACAGAGCACACAAGTCAGAAGGGACCTTAGAGATCAATACTCATCTAATTCCATCATTTTACAGATAAGGAAACTGAGACCCATAGAGACAAAGCTTTTCCTAGGTCACTCATCTAAAGACAGAAGCCAGCCCCAGAACCCCGATCTCTTGATGCTGAGTCTAATTCTCTTTGAAATACTAATTCCACTGTATTGAACTACCTCCCATTTCCCAGAAGAGCTTCTAGAAGCTCCAATTAAGGCAATTTCACTCTCTTACAAGTGAAGTAATCAGAATTAAGAAAAACGTTTTGTGCATCTTGAAGCAATAGTTCAGTATTTCTGAAACTTCAGATCTTCCACTTCGCAGGTTTTTCTTCAAATCCCCTCTTCCAGCATTTAAAATTCACTGTGTCCCAATGGATAGAAAACCTGTGAGGTCCCTTTCTGTTTTGTAGAGGGGATGATGTGAACTAAAAGAGGAACTACTTAGAGACACTAATAATAAATGCTGAGAAGAAGTCAACTAGATTGAACAATTAATCACTGAATTTGATTCGTGTGGATTGCCAATCTGGGCCTTTCAGATTTTAAAAACATCCCTCTCTTCCCTCCACATCAGGTTTAGGACTTGCTGTATCCAGATTACTGTTTTGACACTAGTAGAAACAATTGTTACGTAAGACACAGGGTAGCCCAGTTTAAATATGGCTAACATATTTGAGAAAAAACTACGATTCTCTATTCCATGAATAAGTATATCAGGACCACATATTTGATTTCTGCCAATGCAGTGAAAACATCATACATTCTAGTATGCTTTGTTTCCAAATGATCTAGTTCTCACAGTTCTCTGTTGTCCTTCTATTCTAGTAAGTAATTTCAGAATTCACATCACTTACAAAGATGCCGAGTGGCTATTTAGGGAAGTCTGATTCAAAAAAAAAAAAAAATCCTCCAAAACAAAACAAACCTCCCCCTCTCTTCTCCCTCCCCCAAACCCCACATGCTTTGTGCAAGACGGAGTCAACCAGTGGGATTCACAGGAGGTCCCCAAGTCAAATGCTGCAGCTGCGTTTTAAAAAAGGGTTGGATAAACTACAGCCGTTAATAACATCTGTATCTATGCAAGCTAAGATGATGATAGGGGTAATCAGATCTCATGCTTCAGGGCATAAGATGATTGCCTGCTGGGAGGAGGAGAATTTGGCCTTTCAGGTATAGCAGTTCACAACTCAGGAGGGAGGATGCAGACACTTCTCCCAGTCTCTAAAATGTCAGGTATAAGTGACATGATTTTGGAGTAGATGAAACACTGATTTGAAATCTAATGTTTCTATCAGATCAAGACATTGAATAATGAAATATTTGAATTACCCACATGCACCACATATAGCTTATGTGTATCTCTCTATAGATAAGATGGAAATATTTAGGTGCCTTTTTTTTTTGAAGGCCGAGGTTCTTTGATATGTTTTGACCATCTTTTAGTTCAAAGCAAATGCTTAATAAACGGTAAACAACAACAGAAACAGTGGAGATAATTCAACTTTAGTCCATGCATTTATGATTAGCTAAAGTAATGTATAATTAACCAAATATTCATAATTACATATAGTTGGATCCTTAAATATATGTATTTCCAGTTGCATTAGCTAAATAATGATGGAGTTGCATGTTTGGAGAGTACAAGGAATGCATTCATTTCAATGTCCTTATCACTAAAGTAATTTTTAAATTTTAGTATTTGTCTGGAAGTGAGGAAGGAATCATGTAAAAATAACCTTACCTTCTCTTTTGATTTCTTTAATATTTTCAAACCTCAGGAGGGGTACACTTTAGTACAGTTTCACAATTTAATTAATTTTGAAAACACTGTGCAAGTGTGAGTAGGGCTGCATTTATTTAGACATGTAAACTCATACTGCAGGGCATACAGCATCAGACAGCTGTTCACATTTAAGAGAGATGTAGAATCTTTTGAAGGAGTTGATTTCTAGCAGAGTGGTTAGAGTCCTTTTGGCATGAAAGACATTCTTGCTACTGGCTTCATCACTATTACTAAACCATTCACTTCTGTTCCACACAGAGGGACTATTCTGAAGGATGTGGCTGTTAAATGCAATTTTTTAAATGATGCACGTAAACAGTTTTAAGGGGGTGGGGGGAATCCTGCAGCTGTTTGGCTGCAGACGGGCATGGGAAATTAGTCAGAAGCCCAAAGCATCATAGTTAATAACCATTATTCTGTTGTCTGGGATGTTTGTTTAAATACTATTGACACTGTGTATGTATTGTCATCTTCTCTAAATTGTAGCTCTTAACCACAGAAATCTTGTTAAAGACCACCTAGGGTTTCCTCTGTATGATACTGAAGTGTGTATTCACCTGATGGGTAAACAAAAAACAGATTTTTTTGTGTCAATTTTTCTCTCATGTGCAAGTAGCAGGAAATTTTCTGGACTAAAGAAAGAGATTGTCTGAGTACAGTAGAAATAGACGTTGTGGCGTCCCAACCTTTGTATTTCTCCTCTAGTGATAGAAAATGAACAAACCCATCAACTGATTAATACAATTCAGTTCTGCTTAAAATTCACAGATCTGTTTGGTATGAGACTGTATTTTAAAAGACTCATACTTGCCATCAAGTGTGAAGAAATCAGTAACTATTCTTTTCATCAACAGCATGTTGGGTTTTTTCCCCCCATGTAGATTTTGCTTATTAAGTGAGGTCATTTGGGAGGAGAGCGGCTCTGGTGGGGGGTGGGGGGGAAACCTAACAGCCTGACTCCCAAGTTGAGAGCTCCAGATCACGAGCTATTCAGTACAAAGCGTTTTATATCTTGACTTATGAGGGAACAATAGCTGGCCTTACAAAGGCACCACCTGTGATTTAGCACGGTTGACATCTTTGTTAAGGAGGTGCCGTGGTGCAGAAGAGAAACAGCACGTGCACAATCCGGAACTTGTTACTGTGACCCACCTTCAATGCTGTTTCCCGTGGTCGCTGAGGCCTCGCCAGATTTTTGGTTACAGTTTTAGAAAAGGAGGTGCGGGGAGAGAGAGGAAACGAACGTCGTCCACCCTAATTGACCCCAAGCTCTGGACTGTCGGCTTGCAAGCGCCCAGCTGTCCCATTTTACAGATGGGTAAATGAAGGTCAGGTCCGCGGAATGTCTGGCTCAGCAGGTGCCTGGGATCGGGGACCCCCGCGGGGCTTCGGGGCGGCGCGGCCGTGCGCGGGATGTCCAGTCCCCGTCTCCGGCCCAACCTTCAGGCCGGTGGCTTTTTGCTTCTTTCCCGAAGGTCGCTTCTGACAAATCTATCTATTTGGGGCAAATTATCAGTGAGAAACTTCCGCTCGAACTGCCCGGGACAAAACCGGCTGTTTGAAAAGGGTAAATCCCGCGGCCCGGCGAGGCCGAACAATGGGCCGCTGGTGCTGCTGCGGCGGGGGCGGCCGGGCGCGCCGCACAAAGGGCGGATTAATTGGGGCCGCGGCTGAGCGATTCGCGCTAGCTCCACTCAGCCCGCGCCGCGGGGCGCCCCATTGACTGGGCCCCGAGCCCCACTTTTCACAAACTCCAAACAAAAGTCAATTTCTTTTTTATAAGGACGGGGTGGGGGCCGCGGCCAAGATTCTCCTCTCGCTCCTGCACCTCACACTCGCTTTTATTTGGGGCGGGGGTGGGGTGGGGTGGAGGATTGGCTGGAGGGAGACGGGCGTGCAGAACTCTGGAGTGGAAAGGGACCCGGGTGTGGCTGCCGCGTCCCTGTCCCCGCCTCCGCTGACACCCCCCACCCACCCCGGACGCGAGTCGCGCTCTCCAGCTGCACCTACAGCTTTCAGGCAGGAGTTACGTCCCTGCCCAAGCAAGGCCTGGTGGCCACAAAGAACTGGATGGGGGTGGTGGCAAGGACCGAGGTGAGGGCTGCAGGCACCGAGTTGGGGGAAGTACAGGCAGGTGATCTAGGAGGAAGGGAAAGAGGCGCTTCCTTGGTATTCTATGCCTCGGGAGGTGTGACCATTCATCATGTATTTACTGTGCAACTACTATGCTCCGGATAGGCGGTAGATAAAAGCGAGTTTGTGCTCAGTTTACACACAAATTGGGAAGGCTGACTCCTAAATCAAGCAGCTGGTGAGCAGTGGGAGATAGGGGGTTCCCAGGATGTGGGGCCCAAAGGAAGGCATCACATTCCCTCTGTAAAGTTATGAGATGGGCTTGCCCTTAACCTATTGGGAAAAGATAACAATTTTGTAGACACACCTACTATGAGAAGTGGCAGTAATTGTTTTTAAAAATTGTAGGATTAATATTGTCACTGGTCTGAAAACCACATATGGAAGGACCAGGAAGTTAATTTCCTCTTGTTTCGCTCTTTTCAAAATAAGAGTAGTGCAGAGGGCTCTTCAAGGGACACTGAGAGGGGCAGGCAATTCCTTTAACAATACAACTTGATACATTCCCTAGCCTGCAAGCCTCTGTTGTAAGCTGGATTGGCAGTGGTTTCATACAGGACACCCTAGTACTTGTTGTTAGTGCAAAGGCCACATTCTTTTTTCACTACTGGCTTCCCAAGTGGATCAACAGGGAGGAGGGATACATGCTGGTGTAAAGGAAGCCATTTGTTGAGAGGAGGGCTTGAGCATGTGCTAACAGATGATATTCCAAGGTGTTTATTTTATGGATGTGCTTTTGCTCTTGGTTCTACAGGCACTTGTGTGCTGTTAGCCTGGTAAATTGAAGTCTCCAATAGCTAGGCTTTGGTAGGGAGACCCTCCGAAGGCATAAAGCCAAGGTATTGGCATTCCTTTGGGTGAGCACAGTGAGAGGGGAGCTCTAATGGCAGGTACTAAATCTGTGGCAGGCTCACTAAGAGGGGTGAAGAAAGCCTTCAAGGCCAGGCTGAAACACAGCTAGAGGCAGAGAGACCTAGACATTGACATCAGGAAGCAAGAGCAGCAGATGGATCTGCCAGCAGAATCCAACCTGGGCTCCCTTTCAAGCACAGTTTAAAGCTGTAGATTTGAAATGTTCTTCTCTCAGCCAGACTGTGAACATTTCCAGATTTCTGTTGAATCAGAGGCTGTGAAAATCAAGGGCAAATATTTATCTAAAGATGTCACAACTTTGAATTTCAATAATAACTTATCTGTTAATCTCTGATGGAAATCTAGAACAGCTGTTACTCCATTGTGTATTTTGAATTCCCAAAAGATAAATTTGGGAATCAACATTTTTCTTTCACCAATTCTCAGTATGCTTTTTTTTTTTTTCAGTTTACTGATACCTTTACAAGTTCAAATCAAGTAAATGACAGGACCTTTTGTTTATTATGAAAGTTATTAAAGCCTACCAAGAAATATATAGTATTCAACTTGTATTGGCAAGTGCGACAATGCTGAATGTGTCTATGCCAGTAAAAGTTGAGTGAGCATCTAAAGACTGAGATATTGCATTATTAGGAAGAAAAAAGAAAATACAAGTATGAGTCAGAGTGATAAAATTTCCAAATTGAAGGATCATTTAACAGCAATGTGTAGGTTTAGACAGAATTGATGACAGGTTCTATTAATAGAAAGCTTGTGATCACAGCTTCTAAGAACACCCAGCACGATTGCTTATTATTTCTGTTTTACAGATGAAGGTCTTCAGAGAGGGGAATGCTAGGTGATTTTGATAAGGTCCACCCATGAAAGGGGTGACACACAGGATCAGGACTTTCCATCACTAACTCTGGTAGGCTTTCAAGACCTTGAATTACTCTCTGTCTTTTAGAAAGAATTATTTTGGAGTCATTCAATGAGAACATCATTAGAAGAAAGAAGCTCCTGGTGATATGATTATAATTAAACTTCATTCTTTTATACTTGTTGGCTGAGCAAACACTGCTGTAAAGGGAGGCTGATGATTTTGCTACCTCCCAGGTTTAGGTTGGCAGAAAAGTACAGAAATCGAATTTCTGATAGTGGCAGAGCAAGCATAAGGACAGCATTAGATCTAGAATATTGTAGTCATGAGCCAAGAAGAAGGAGCACTCGATCCAGGAATGGGCTAGATTTAAATCAATAAGAGAATGGCATTTTTTAATGGCTTCTCCTTGAAGAGGAAAAGCAAAGGAGATTGGCTGAGCCTCCGTGTGTTAGCCAAGATCCTGGAAACAACATAGCTAATATTTGATTATGAAATATCTCACACATATAAAATACTGTATGAATGTATCTATACAATCTAAAATATGAAATAAAATGAATACTCATATCCTAGCAGCTACGTTGAAAAAAAGCAGAATCTCAGTAGTGTCTTTAAGGAGACTCCTTTGTGCCCTCTTAGATTGCATCTCTCTTCCCCACCAACACACACCAGAAGTAATCACCACTCTGAATTGTGTTTTACTCATCTGCTTGCTTTCTTTATAATTTTACTGCTTATGTATGTATCCCTAAATAAAATAGTGTGAAGTTTTGCTTTAAAAAAAACTTTATATAAACAGAAGCATACAGGTTCCACAGTGTAGCGGTTAGCACGTCTGCTTTACACGCAGAAGGTCCTGGGTTCACGCCCCAGTGGAGCCACAGTCTATGGTCTACGCCATGCCACCCTGAACAAGCCTAAAGTCTGATCTCAGAAGCTAAGCAGGGTCGGGGCTGGTTAGTACTTGAATGGAGGCCACCTAGGAAGACCAGGTGCTGTAGGTGTAAATTAAAAAATAATAATAATTAAAAAAAAAACCAGAAGCATACATTACAGGGTCTTCAGTGATTAGTTATTTCTTCCAATACTGTGTTTAATGTTAGCATTAAATTAATTGTTATTAAATTACTGATTGGTCTGTAGTAAGAATGGACATTTGAGGTCTGTGTGTGTCTCTCTCCTTTCTTTTGTAATTATGATAAATGATAAATGCTGCTATGAACATCTCTTGTGCATGCCACCTGGTTCACAGATGTGAAAGTTTTTCTAGTAGATTAACTCAGCAGTAGAATTTCTTATTCAGTTTTGCTAGGTACTATCAAACTGTTTCCCTTAATGGTTGTATTAATTTATACTCCCACCAGGAGGTTTTGAGT
>NW_011888839.1:115765-123872 GCF_000151845.1 Pteropus vampyrus
GAGGCCACCTAGGAAGACCAGGTGCTGTAGGTGTAAATTAAAAAATAATAATAATTAAAAAAAAAACCCAGAAGCATACATTACATGGTCTTCAGTGATTAGTTATTTCTCCCAATACTGTGTTTAATGTTGGCATTAAATTAATTGTTATTAAATTACTGATTGGTCTGCAGTAAGAATGGACATTTGAGGTCTGTGTGTGTCTCTCTCTCCTTTCTTTTGTAATTATGATAAATGATAAATGCTGCTATGAACATCTCTTGTGCATGCCACCTGGTTCACAGATGTGAAGTTTCTCTAGTATATTAACTGAGCAGTAGAATTTCTTATTCAGTTTTGCTAGGTACTATCAAACTGTTTCCCTTAATGGTTGTATTAATTTATACTCCCACCAGGAGGTTTTGAGTTATTATTGTTTTCCACCCATGTCAACATTTCCTATTGACTTATTTAAAATAAATTATTCATATGGGAGAAATATCTTTGTAGTTTTAATTTGCCTTTCTCTGATTACTAATAGGATTGAACCTTTTGTCAGGTGTCTGTGGGCCATTTTTATTTTCTTTTTTATGACATACCTGCTTGTGTTTTTTTGCCATTTTTCCATTGGGTTGTTTTTCTTTGATTCATAAGCACTTTAAAAAAGTGTATTTTGAAAAACAGAAGTAAAACCAATGAATCATTGAAAAACAAAGTATATTTTGGATACTAATCCTTTGCTCAATTACATATGTGGCAAATACTTTCTTCCCTTCTATATTGTCTTTTCACTCTCCTGCTGATATTGTTTGATGAACCAAAGTTTTAATTTTGTGTGGTAGAATTTATAAGCATTTTCCTTCATGAGTTGATATTTTTGTGTCTCCCCCTATTGTGAGGCTGTAATGGTATTCTCTTAAATTGTTTTCTAAAAGTTTTGTAGTTTTTCCTACCACATCTAAGTCTTTAATCTAACTGAAATTGATTTTTCTGTATGGCATGAGGTAGGGTTCCAATTTAGTTTTTTCACAGTTGTTTAATAAATTTTCCAAGTACCCTCGATTGAATCTTTTCTCCGTTTATCTCTAGTGCCCACGACATTATAAAAGCAAGTCTCTGTATATGCATTGATTCCTTTGGCCCCTTTATCTAGACCTCTGCCAGCATCCCACTATAGCTTATATACTAAGTCTTGATATCTAGGAAGGCAAGTCTCCTTACCTTGTACTTTTTCCTAGGGAGACTTGACCATCTTTGGCCCTTTGCTCTTCATTTTAATTCTAAAATTAGCTTGTCAAATTCCATGAAAAATATTGTTGGAGTTTTCATTGGAATTAAATTTAATCAATATGGAGAGAATTGACATCATGCTATTGAAGCTTCCTGCTAACAACTTGATATTTCTCCATTTATTTGTCTTCTTCAATGTTTTTTCAATAAGGTATAATTTTTTTCTATAAATGAGGTGCATGACATTTTTTCGGTTTATACCTAGATTTACTATATGTTTTCGTTATTACAATGGCACTTTAATTATATTTTCTTATTGATTGTTTTTGCTGTATAGAAGTGTATATTGATTGAAAAACTCTAAATCTAATAATTTATCTATATTTATTTTGAGTTTTCTGTATGGCCAATAATATCATGTGCAAATATGACAGTGTTTTATCTTTCTTTTTTAGTCCTTAAACCTTTGATATATTTTCTGTTTTTGTCATACTCATATGGGTTAGGACTTCAAGTACAATATTGAATAGTAGCGCTGATGGCAATAACTTTGTATTTTCTTTGATATTAAAGGGAGGTATATGATTGTTAGTGTAGAACCGGCATATCTTCTTGATGAATGAGGTAGCAACCCTTTCATTTCTAGTAATGCTTGGGCCAGTTTGTTTTCCCTGATAGTAATTTAACCACACTAGCTTTCTTCTGTTAATATTTTGTTTTCATCCTTTAACTTTCAACCATTCTATGACTTTATGTTTTAAGAATTTCTTATAAACCAGTATCTAACTGATTTTTTGTTTTTAAAAAAAAAATGCAGCCTGACAATCTTTGTCGTTTAACTGGAGTCTTTAGTACATTTACATTATTGTAAATTCTGATATACTTTTTGGTGCTTTACATTTCTATTTTTGCCCTTTTCCTTTTTGCTTCTTTTGCATGGATTGAGGATTTTCCTCCCTCAGAGTCCAGTTTTTCCCTTTTCTCTTTTGGAATCAGTATCCCTCCTCCTGTACAAAATGAAAACCTTAGAAATCTTCTTTTCTTATCTTTTTCTAGATCTTGGGTCCAGTTTTAGCTTAATCCCTTCTCCCACATATTAGATATTATTGTAAATATAATCAAATTTATTTAGATTTACTCACATATTTACCTATATCTTTGCTGATTATTTTCTTCATTCTGAAGTACATCCTTTGTGATTTTCTTTAGTGAGGGTCTGCCCGTGTAAACATCTCTTGACTTTTGGTTCACTGAAAAAATCTACATTTTATACTTATTCTTGAAAGATATCTCACTGGGGATTTAATTCTCGATTTGCAGTTATTTTCTCTCAGCACTTCGATATGAATCCACTATCTTCTGTTTCTGTTGTTGCTGTTGTTGAAGATCTACAACTGCACGTTCATGGGTGATCTGTCTTTCTTCTCTGTACTTTTAAAGTGTCCTCTCCCCTTTGGAGATCTGCATTTTTATAATCATAGTTCTACACGTAGATTTCTTTTATTTATCCTGCTTGAGCTGCACTTGGCAGCCTGGATCTGAGCACTAGTATCTTCAGCAATATTGGAAAATTCTCAGCTATTATCTTTTTGGAAATCACCTTCTCCCTACTCTATTATTTCCTTCAGGAACTCTGAATAAGTTACAAAACTCTTAACATCTCTTTCGTATTTTTTGTCTCTTTGTTTTTGGGCTATATTCTGGAAATTGTCTTTAAATCTATCTTCCAGTTCACTGATTCTCTTTTCTGTTGAGTCTAAACAACTGTTTAAGACCTCTCCCCTATTTAAAAATTAATCGTTTTATTTTTTATTTCCCAAAGTACTATTTGGTCCATTTTAGATCAGCCTGGATGTTCCTTTTTGTCTCTTGTTCCTTGCTGATATTTTCTTTTTTTAAAAAAAAATTAAATTCATTAAGATGCATTGGTTAATACATTATATATAAGTTTCAAGTGTACAATTCTATCATACATCACCTGTATATTGCACGGTGTGCTCACCACCCAAAAGCCTAGTCTCCTTCCATCACCATACATTTGGCTCCCTTTACACTCTTCATCCTCCCCCACCCCCTTTTCCCTCTGGTAACCACCTAACAGTTGTCTGTGTCTATGAGTTTGTTTGTTTTCTTTGCTGATTTCAGTTTTTATATCCCACATATGAGTGAAATCATATGATTCTCCACTTTTTTCATCTGACTTACTTCACTTAGTATGATACTCTCAAGATTGATCCATGTTGCAAATGGCAGTATTTCATCATTTTTTATGGGTGAGTAGTGTTTCATTGTATATATGTACCACATCTTTATCTAATCATCCATCGAAGAACACTTAGGTTATTTTCATGTCTTGGCTACCATGAATAATGCCTCCTTGCTAATATTTTCAAGCTCCATGATGCATATAAATTTTGTGTTTGGTCACTAATAATGTCAATATTTAATGTCTTTGAGGGACTGCTTTTGGTGCTTGCTCCTTTTGGTCTTCATTTCATGCTGCCATGTTTCTTCCTAGGCTTTATGATATTTTTCTTCTGTGAGCTTCTCATTTGTCTTGGCATTTTATCTCTGAAGATTCTCAGAGGCCAAAGTTGAAGATGAATTTGTGCAAGGGAGATTTTCATTTGCTCTTTCTAGTCAAATCACCTGTTTGTACTACCAACTCTGGATCCTTTTATATTGAAGTACTCTGTTATTAGAGTTAATTTTTTTTTTTTTTTTGGACCACATATGTGGTGTAAATCCAGATAGTTGTGCTTCCAATTTCTTAGGGAAGTTTTCATTTTATTCTTGTCCTCCCAGCGTCAACATTAAGAAAGGCAAATGCCCTTACTATCCTTCCTCTCTTTGGAGCAGGGTTTAATTTTTAAATTTCTCTTTACGCTGAGGTTGTAGCCCTTTGTGTTTTCAACTTTAAGGATTCTTCCAACAGGTTTCCTATGTTGGGTAATCCCTGAGCATTATTTTAGAGTTGAGATTTAGGGTCTCCAGAGTCTTATGGAAACTCTCAGGGTGAAAGCTGGCTTTGGAACTTGCTTACCTACCAGGGTTCCTGCTTTCACTTACTTTTTGAGACCTGAAAATCCTTTTCTTTTGTGCCTGTGATACATTAAAAAAGATGTTGTTAAAATGTTGTATAAAACAGTTTATTTATTTTAGTTGAGATTGTCATGTAGGGTGTGTGTGTGCATGTGTGTGTATGTAGAGAGAGGGATAGAGAGACAGACAGACAGACAGAGACAAAGAGTGACAGAGAGATTTTAAGGAATTGGCCCATGAGGTTGTGAGGGCTGGCATGTCCAATATCCATGGAGCAAGCCAGCAGGCTGGACATTCCAGCAAGAGTTGATGTTGCAGTCTTGAGTCCAAAGACAGATCTTGAGGCAGAAGTCCTTCCTTTTCTGGGGACCTCAGTTTTTTCTATTGAGGCCTTCAACTGAGTGAGGCCCACCTACATTATGGAAGGTAATCTGCCTTACTCAAAATTTACTTTAACCACATCTAAGAGATACCTTCACAACAACATCTAGAACTGGTGTTTGATCAGACATTGGCACCAAAGCTTAGCCAAGCTGTCACATAAAATTAACATTGCAGCATCTAATCCACCGAAGTGCTGGAAACAGAAGCCAGAGATATAATTTCTCATGATGAAATGATAGCACAATCAAGGGGCACAATAACATTATGCTTAGAGGCTTCAATGGAAATAAGTCTACCAAGACACCTAACATCCTCCTTAGGAGGTTGACAGACTGTTGTGTTTTCCTAGTCTAGTGCTTACTGTAGGCTTGTAGCGCTTACTATAGGTGCTATAGCTTGTGGCAAATGTGCTCTTCCACATAAAATTACAGGAAAAGAAAAATACACTTAGTTGCCTTAAGTTCTAGGCCATAATGATGCAAGTTAGCTTAGAAGGAAAGCTATATTATTTACTAAAATTAGCCAAATTCATTAAGTATTTTAAACTAAAAATGTAAAGATGGTCTGACTAAAGATAGTAACTACTACACTGCAGGAGGATCAGAATAATGGTTGTCCTCATTTTAGAATCTAAAGAATGTTTTCAGTTGATTGAAAACATTTTTTTTCCTTCTTCTCCTTCTTATTCTTCTTAGATATTCATAATTTCTTAGAAGTCTAGAAACTGAGGATAGAAATGCAAAAATCCACAAATTACCTGGCTATCCATAAACAGAATGTTGACACTTTCCTCATGGGTGAATAGCAGTATGCACACTTATAATGCTTTTCAGGTTTGGAAAAGCTTTTTGTTTTATTTGAAGATTTTGGGAAGTGCCTCTGGGAGAAGAAGGTGTGGGGCAATAGTGTCAACAGTCAGGAGGAAAGGAGGCTACAGAATTGCAGTGTCCCTGTTCTTTTTTGATTTCTCTGTCTTATTTTTTTCCTCCTTGTAATGAAAAATCAAGCCAAACCTCAGCATGAAACATTATTGCTTAACACAGAACAGTGAAAGTCTAAAAAAAGAATTTCAACATATATGCATAGTCGAGAGCCTGGAAGAAAAAAAAAAAAAAGAACAGTGTTTATCTGAATGGTAGAATTATCAATTATTTTTATCTTTATATTCCTGTGTTTTTTCAGAATTTCTATAATAAACACAAATACATAAAATAAACACACAAAAATAAACACAACTTTATATTGAGAACATAAATCACCTTTAAATTTATTTTACAGAGCAAGAACCTAAAATATGTTGAGGAATTTTAATTTTAAATGCAAATGGAGTTTTCCTACACACAGTCTAATACTAAACTTTTATACTGTATAAAGCCATAGTCACATAAGATATTCCAGTGCCAAAAAACTTACTTTCATGCTAATAAAATTAAAACTCACCAAATGATAGCCCATTAAGACTATTTGATAAATTCATGTGGAAATTTTTAACATTTTAGATGAATTCCTACAGAATTTATGAATTTTATATTTTATTAGCAGATTTTTTAAATCTCCTTTGCTAAAACGGAAACATTTTTCCAGCTTGTAAATTAGCCTAGTATTTTGTTTATGAAATCTATAGTTTAAAAAGCTGCAGTGTCTAACATTTATTTCCTTTTTCAAACCCCTATAGTCTATATACAGGTTAACTGTAGTTAGAACTCCTAGAATTCCAAATCGGGAGGCAAGTTCATTTGTGAGAGCAGTAATTCTTTTATGGTATTCTTTTCTAATTTTATAGATTTTTTTTTATAATTATGGAAAGGCCAGAAAGATAAGTTTAGAGAGAGAGTGGCTCAAGATAGTTCCTTCTGGGGAGTGATCACATTCAACAGGAAATATGTAAATCTGTGAACACAGATACATTCATAAGTTTCTGTGCAGAGGGTAACTACTGACTGAGCTAGAGAGAAATTAGCATTAGTGGTAAGACCTCCGAGGACTTGACTGGCTTTTCTTGAAAAGAAAAAAGAATATTAAAAGATTAGGTAATAAAAAAAATGGTTCTGCACTGGCATGCCATTGTTCTTCTCTGGAGGGTTATAAGGATAGTGCTCAGTGACCTCTTTGAAATGTCACAAAGAGCAGTGGCATCTGGATTAGTAGAGAAATTAACATGCAGAGGAGACTTCAAAGGCCCCTATGGAGATCTAGAAAATTCTTTAATGTATATGTATACATAAATTGCATGTATACTGAGTTAAGCTATATAAAATATCTCCACATAGACATATGGCCTCCTTGCTTGGTGAGTGGATATAAGAAGGGATGAGAGACCACCAGTGGTTCTTAACATTAAACCACTTTAAATCTTTCATCTGGCAAGGCAAAATTCAGAATCAAGACTTCAGAATTTCAGAATCAAGACTTTGTCACTTTGATGAGGAACATTAAATATATTACTAAAGACCGATGCAATAAAGAGAAGGAGAGTTGAGAGGAGTAAAATAGAGGTGCAAAATAGGAAGAGAGAAGAGAAAAGAGAAGAATAGAAAGGGTAAAAGGGGAAGGAAAAGAAAACGTGAATTGAACAAGAGATTAAATTGGAGGGAACTAGGGGAATAATACATCTCCATAGGGCCCCTCTCCTCATGAACTTTTAAGATAGAGAACCCAACCCATAAACAAGATGTAACCTTTCAGCAGAGAAAACATCCCACTTTCTTAGTTGTTAGGAAGTTTCTTTACACTAAAAGGAAATTGTCCCCCTTGTGGGTAAGTCTTACTGATACTGAGAACAAAGGAAAAGGAATTGATGCTAGGGGTAGTGTGCCACAGTGAGTTTGCCGTCCATTATTTCTGGCCCAGTTTGGTGATCTCTAACCTTATTAATACCTGATATTAAAAGACTCTCTCTTTTTTTTTCTATCCTACCCTCTGTTGTCTCTTTTTGAGTGGGGTAAGGTGAAGGATAGTTGTGGGATTGGCGTGAATACATAGAATTGATTTTAACAGAGTTTCTAATCTCTCCAGCAAATCACTTACACTTGCTCATCTCTTCCCCACTTCTTCCTGGCCATTGTATTTTTCTCACAAGGGCAAACAGGAAGACTAATGAAGCATATTGGTCTAAGGAAAATTTGTGACCATGTAAATGCTTGGGAAACCTGATTGAAACTTGGAAGGATGCACTGTTGAAAACAGTGCACTTTCCGTTTTCCCTATGCTTGTGCTTTTTCATAATATTTGATGTCATTTCTAGTGGGAAATGTTTTGCTGCTTGTCCACTGTTTGTCTGTGTGTTATGTAATAGAGGGGCCTCGCGTGTTATAGCAGCAGAAAAAAGAGCAGCTTGTCCTGGGCTTTCCTTTCAAAGTCCCATTAACAAGTTATACGATGCTGGATAAATCACTTATCTAAACTTTCCCCTTTATGAGATGGGAAGACCAAAGTTCGGCACCAGCACACCCCTACCTACCTCAAAACAATC
>NW_011888839.1:125167-132704 GCF_000151845.1 Pteropus vampyrus
GCTGGATAAATCACTTATCTAAACTTTCCCCTTTATGAGATGGGAAGACCAAAGTTCGGCACCAGCACACCCCTACCTACCTCAAAACAATCGTTTCCTCGATTTTTATTCTATCGATATATGTTAACCATGCAAAGTGAAAAATATTGCACTCGCATAAGGTGCATGTTATAAATTGATAAATGGGAGGAGGAGAAGAGGAGGGAGGTGATTCAAAAACTTGTAACATAGGTTAAAAGCTGACTTTGTTCTTTAAGCTTAATGGAGTAACTGAAACAATAGAAGTTTAGAAAAACAATATTTCTAAATTATTTATAAAAATTCAAATCTATTATAGTCTAGTACATTTTTTATGTACTCAGACTGTATAAAATCTTATGATTGCTGAATCTGAATTTCCAATTATTTTTGTTTCAGAATCTGAAAATTGCTAATTCCTTATTAAATTTTGTAATAAGAACAAATATATATTTAAAAAGTATTACTCAAGACTTGCTCGTGTCAGCTGGTAAGAAATTTCTCTTTCATGTGATGAACAGACATAAGGTCCCAAAAAACAATACAGTGATAATAACACTGTTATTATTATAGTATGGATATGTTGGCTCTAAGACACGGATGTGGACACTACCCTCACAAAGTTTACAGTCTTCTAGGGGATAGAATCTTCAATTATTTTTGCTTGAATGATGGCAAAAAATGCATATCTAGTTAGATAAAAAGTAGTCTCTCTTTTAACAAATTGGTCATATGTATTTTTGAAGGTTAGCTCTTAGTTGTATGGTAATTCTGAGATCTTTTAAAACAATTATAATTATGGGAAGAATTTATTTTTTGAATTTTTCATAACAGCTTTATTTAGATATAATTGACATACCATTAAGTTCACCCTTTTAAAGTATACAGTCCAGCAGTTTTAAGTATATTCAGAGTTGTGCATCCATCAACACTCTCAAATTCCAGAACATATTTATCATCCCAAAACAGGAACTTTATTTTCATTAACAGTCACTTCCTATTTCCCCCTCCCACCAGCTCTCAGAAACCACTAACTTACTTTCTGTCTCTATAGATTTACCTATTCTGGACATTTTATCTAAGTGAAATTATATACTATGTAGCCTTTTGTGTCTGGCTTCTTTCATTTAGCATGTTTTCAAGGTTCATCTTGTTGTAGCATGTATCAGTACTTTGTTTCTTTTTATTGCCAAATACTATTCCATGGTATGAATATGCCACATGTTATTTATGCATTCATGAGTTGATAGACATTTCAGTTGTTTCTACTTTTTGGCAATTATTAATAACGCTGCTATGAACATTCCTGTATATGTTTTTGTGTGGACATATGTTTTCAATTTTCTTGGATATATATCTAGGAGTAGAATTATTGGGTTATACAGTAACTCTATGTTTAACTCTTTGAGGAACTGCTAAACTATTTTCCAAAGTGGCTCTACCATTTTACATTTTATTAGCAATGCATGAGCGTTCCAGTTTCTCCACATCATTGCCAACACTCGTTAGTGTCTATCTTTTTGATTATAGCTATTCTAGTGGTTGGTGTGAAGTAGTATCTCATTGTGGTGCTCATTTGCATTTGCTTAAGAACCGAAGAGGTAGAGGAGGCATTTATTTTTATGATTAAAAATAATCTTGACTAGAGGAGCACAAAAGAACCACTTGGGCAGGGAGCTTTTATAAGATACTACCTGTGCTCCATGTCACTTAAAGTGGTAAAAATATTTGCCAGGATGGTCTATTGATATTTAGAATGTAATAGAAAACCACTTCGAAATGGCTTAAACAATACAGAAAGTTATTATTTCATATAACAAGAAGTACAGTGTCCGGAGATTACCAAGTTGTCAACCACTTAGTACTATCATGGAGATCCAACTTCCTTTTCTCTACTACTGTGCTCATTTTGTCTGCACACATTCTGCCTTTGTAGTAGCAAGTAGCTATTGGAATTCTGGGCAGTCTTTCTGGACCTGAAAATGTCCAATGGAAGAGAAACTTTCCTAGAAGCCTCTAGCTGTCTTCTCTTATATCTCATTGGCCTAGAACTGTATCACATGCCCAAATCTAAATCAATCACAAGCAAAATAAATAGGAATTCCATATCCATGGTTTAGTCGAAGTGAGATTTACTACCTTCCTAAATAGGAGCTAAATGGGGGTTCTGCTAACAGGGAACAAGGGAGAAGTAGATGTTGGACAGGCAACTAACTGTCTCTGTTACGTAACTACAGGCTACAACATCATGATGATGAAAAATAATAGGTTGAATCTTGAAATTGCTGCTGTTGGACTATTGACACAACACTAATTTTATATGGTTCAACTTAATAATTTCCAATGCCATTTTGACAGATTGGGCTGAGGCGTTAAGGAGAGGATAATACTGGCTCCAGGTTTAGTTCAATCACTTAAAATAGCTCATAAAGTGTGAATCACTTAAATTGATTGATATAAGTAAATCAGACTCTTGTGAGCAAGAAGAATTTGTGTAATACAAGATCTTATTAGATTTCTTTATCTCTTTCTTGGCACATCTCAAATGTTAGGAAATACTTCCATAATTCCAAGGCCCAAAGCATTTGTCCTGATGCACGTGCTGATGAAGCCTGTGAATGTTTTATTTACACAGACTTAACAGTTTGTTGAATTTTAATTTTGAACAATTAAGTCACATAATGCATTATTCTGTTTTCATTAAAAAAAACATTTAAAGATTTCAAAGAGAGAGTAACTGTGTACCTTCCATTTTAGGGGCAGTCTTTTAACATAGGCAGACTTCGAGAAGTCTAAAATAAGCTATTCAACATATAGAAATGAACAAGATGCTTTTAAGACTGGGCTACTCTTGACTTACACAGAGCTATGCACAGAGCAGATTGGAAAATGGCAATCTTTCTCTTTTAAAATTTTTAAATTTATGGGTTTTTTTGAATAGGTAATACATTCACACAGTACAAATTCAAAAGATACAAAAGTTATAGTGAAGTCTCCCTCCCACAGCTGTTCCTCAGCCACTTAGTTCTCTTCAAAGACAACTACAACTAGAAGAAAGTTTTATGAATATTCAAAACATGCCTTTCTCTACAAAAGGTAGCATACTTTACACACTATGCTGCTCCTTCTTATTGTTTATTTGTTTTTGACCTAAAAGGCTATTTTAGAGATCATTGCAAATTGGTATGAACATCTTCATCTTTTTTTTATGGCTGGATAATAGTCCACTGGATGGATATACCATATTTCTTTAACCAGTCCCCTATTCACAGACATTTAGAGTGTTTTTAATCTATTATGAACAGTGCTGCAAAAAATAACTTTATACATATATCACTTTGCACATGTACAAGTAAATCTCTATGGAAAATTTCTGGAGATGAATTGCTGCACCAAAAGATGTATGTTTTTGTAATTTTGATAAATAATGCCCAATTGCCCTCTATTCCAGGGAGGATGTAGCAATTTAAACTCCCACAGCAATGCATAAGAGCTCTTGCTTTCCCATAAGTGGGAAAGTAGGCATAAGTTGCTCCTCTGCATCTTCAATCTGGGTGTGTGAGCAGAACCCCCAAAGGACCTTGCTCCCATTTTTAATAACACAAGAAAGTGCTCATGATATGGTATTAAAGGAATGAAAAGGATACAATTCTGAACTGTGTAAAAATTTGAGAGTGCATAGAAAAAAGAATGGAAAGACATGATTCAAATCTTGACAGTATTCGAAGTCTTTATACTTTTCTACAATTAGCTCTGGTTCTGTTTGTAATCAGAAAACAATACCAAAGTCACTGCTGTTATCCTTGGATTAGAAATCTCTTTCTCTTGCAAGATATCTCAGAGGAGCTCCCTTTCAGCAAAGCCTTTTTTAAAGGAGCCCCCATCTTGGTTCCATTTTAGGCTGAGCACCTGCTCTTCTCTAGGTGTCTCCTATGCATGATCAAAGGTGCCAAAAAGCTGGAGCAGCAGCCACAACTCATTTGTACAGTCTGGCAAATCTACCAAAACTAAAATTCCAATAGGATCATTTTACTAATTTTATTTTTTGTCTTACTTTAAAAAAAAGAATTCTGATTTACCAATTTCACTGATCACAGTGGGATTTCATCTTACTTTCTGGCTTTTCCACCATCGTGGTTTCTGTTTTTCACTAAGACCATTAAAATACTTTTGAATATAGTATTCTAAAATACTGTAGAGTGGTCTTTGACCACTCATCCCCAGCCTGGGCAAGGGCTGTGTACTTGGAGCATTTCCTGGGGAGGTGACTTGGAGCTATCAGCCTCCGGCCCCGTCTTGCACTCACTCTGCATAAAGCCTGGTAGCTGTGGCAGTTGCAAGTTTCTCTAAACCCCACTCCTTTTGTTGACAGGCAGAGGCTTACATTCCAAAAAAAAGGTAATTTGAAAGTGCTGCTGAATTTAGATGCATTTTGCTAATTTGTTTTTATTATGCATAGAAATATTGGTATAAAAGGTGTTTCAATTATTTTCTAAGGGAGGGACCTATGCATTCTCTTTTGGCCACAAAGCTTTTAAATGGAGTTATTTTTCTCGGCCTAAAATCGTTCTCCCTTTTAAGTACCCCAACAGAAAAAGTAAGTTTACTGCTCCTCGCACAATGGGCCTCTTCACTTTTTGGGTTTGGGAGACCTGGGTGACCTACGAAAGTTAATTAGAAGGTTAACAAAGACGAAGACAGAGTCGAATCCATCGCCTCTCCTTCAGCCAAAGATGTCATCCATTAATTAGGGAAATCGTTAAGGTGGCCTTTATAGAATCCATAGAAAATCTGTCGTTGGCGGGCGACAGTTTTGATCAGATTTTCCTCTCCCCAATAATGCTATCCTTAATAGTACGAAAAGCAGAGGGCTAGGGTGGGGAGAGGGGAGAGAGGAGGGGGTGGGAAGGATGTGTTTCAGCAACATTACAGTTAACCAGCCGCTGATTGTGACGGCTTTGATTCTCAGGCTGCCCCGCATACTTGCTCCATGATGTAATCCTTATTGAACCTGCAGGCCGAGGGAGCGGGAGGGAGGCGGGCGAAGCTGCTGCTCCCGCCTCGCAGCCACCGGAGGCCCTGGGAGTTCGGAGTTCGGAGCTCGGCCCCCGGGGTGGGCGGCGCGGGAGAGACCCTCGGCCCGCTGCGCCGGGTCTGCGGCCGCCCCGGGAGCTCCTGCCGCCCGGAGGGCAAGGGCCGTGCGGGCGCTGGGTGGGCAGCTCTGGGTGGGGGTGGCTGTCCGGCCCTGGTGGGCAGCTCGGCCTTTTCCCTTTTCTTTGAGGAGGAAGATTTCTTCCGTCTCTCTCCCTTCCTGTTGATTTTCTACCACCCGAATACCAGCTCAACTAAAGGAAAACATCACTGTGACTAGCTCTTGACCATCTTGAGAACCACACCGCTAATTTGGAAGTCTGAGTACTTGGGGTGGTTGTACAGACACATCCCGTTTCTTGCCTCCTCGCGTATTTGAATCTAGAATTTCTGATGTAGACGGTTACTAAAGCTTCAGGGTTTCAGTTTTGGTATTATATAAAGATAGTGTTAATTCTGAATATGAGATGTCTTTATTTTTTAATGCGGAACTTTTTTTTACACCATTTAAACCATTTTTAAGTGTACAGTTCAGTGGCATTAAGTACATGCACTTTGTTGTGCAACCATCATTACCATCCATTTTCACAAACTGAAACTGAGTTATTTTTGAACTATATTGCTGGGTTGGCTTTATTTTATTTTATTTTTCAAGTTATCAGTAAATTCTTGTTAAGAAATTAGCATCTTTCAAAGAGTTAGGAGTTTTTGCACAGTTTTCCTTCATGGCAAAATCTGAACCAATATAATGTGGCCTTTGATTACCATGCCAGACATTACTATGTATTTTTGCCTCTTGCTGGATTGATATTGAACAAATATTGTACACAACTTCACCCAGAGAGTAAATTGCCATTTTAATTTGCCTTATTTGCCCCAGGGCAGGCAGGTAAGAGTTGCTATCCCTCAGAGAAGAGGGAAATGTCATTCTCAGCTCTTAGCATCACCGATGAAAAGACCAGGACTACTATTCTAAATACACAAAGTCACATCTGGTGGCCTCATTCACACCTAGGCTCTAGTCTCTTCCTCGGCCAGGGTGGAGAGGAGTTTCTCTTTCCAGTCATCCTCCAGTCTCTCCCTCCTCCCCACCCCACAGGAGGCCAGGTACAGAGCACAGGTACAGAGGCTCTGCTAGCAGCCTCTTTAGTGGAATCATCATTCTTCCTTTCCTGGTGTGCCCACGGTGCTGGGGAAAATGAGGGAGGGTGACATACCCCCAACTTCCCAGAAGAAAAAGTAGTAACTATTGAAAATCAGCTAACTGATTAAAAGTGTATAGAATTAAAAGTACATAACTTATGAAACATAATGCCATTAGCTCTATTTGCCACCAACACCAAAGTTTTAAATAAAATTTCACCATTTCCATATGTGTACTTAGCGCTTATGTTGTTAAATTTCTTGATCCTCCTTTGCTGTTATAGCTAGCAGTGTATAAAGGGCCCTCAACTAATTGAATTAAGAGATTCTTAGTGGTTTGCTGATGGTGGCTCTGGGCTGAGTCACATAAAATGCCTCTTTGCCCCACTCATTATATTTGCTTGTTGAGGTGCCTGATCTGAACACCATGTCTGCATATTAGAGTCACCCCAGGAGCTTTTAAAACTCCCAAGATGAGCTTACCTCTGAAAATTGTATGAGAATTTCCGAGGATGGAACCAGAGAGTGTTTTTTTTTTTTTTAAGCTCCCCAGGGGATTCCAATGTGCACTGATAAATCTAAGATGATTTATTAGGTTGAGAACCATGATGATTTATTTTATATGTCAACTTGACTATCCACGAGGTGTCCAGACATTCGGTCAAACATTATTCTGGATGTGTCTGTGACCTAGAAGTGGGGTGCTGCTGTAACAAGTATGTAAAAATGTGGAAGCAGCTTTGAAACTGGGAAATGGGTAAAGGCTGGAGGAGTTTCGAGGTGTATGTTAGAAAAAGTCAATATCGCCATGAAGAGACTGTTGGTAGAAATATAAATGTAAAAGGTTATTCTGGTGAGGGCTCAGAAAGAAAAGAGGAGAGCTGGAGAGAAAGCCCCCATCTTCTTAGAGAATACATAAATAACCACAGAGAGAATGTCGGTAGAATTATGGTTGTTAAAGGCCATTCTGGTGAGATCTCAAGTAGCCATGAGGAATAGGTTATTGAAAACTGGGGGAAAGAACTTGGCTGAACTATGTTCCAGTATTTTGTGGAAGGTTGAATTTGTGGGCAATGAAATTGGATATTTAACAGAGGAGATTTCTAAGCAAAGTATTGAAAGTATGGCTTTAGTCTTCCTTACTGCTTATAGTAATATTCAAAAGGAGACAGATGAGTTGAAGAAGGAATCTTTAAGCAAAAGGAACCAGAACTTAAAATATTTGGAAAATTCTCAGCCTATTCATCCTGCAAAAAAATGATGAAGCTGTTCTGAAGAGAACACT
>NW_011888839.1:133324-159006 GCF_000151845.1 Pteropus vampyrus
CACTTTGGACTTTAGACTTTAGTTTGATGCTAGAATAAGTTAAGACTTTTGGGGTTGTTTGTATGGAGTGTGTGTATTTGCATGTAAGAAGGATGTGAATTTTGGGGGGCCAGGGGTAGAATGTCATGGATTGAATGTTTGTGCTCCTCAGCCCCAAATTCATATGTTGAAGCTATAACCTCTTACGTGACTGTGAAATGATAAAGGTTAAATGAGGTCATAAGAACAGGGCCCTAATCCAATAGGGCTGGTGCCCTTATAAGAAGAAGAAGAGACATGAGCTCTCTGCCTCATGTGAGAACACAGAGAGAATGCAGCCATCAATAAGCCAGGAAGAGAGTTCTCACCAGAAACCAAATTGACCAGCACCTTGATCTTGAGCTCCCAGCTTCCAGAACTGTGAGAAAATAAATTTCTTTGTTTAAGCCACGCAGTCTATGACATTTTGTTGTAGGAGCCTGAGCAGATGAATACAAGAACCATTTAAAGGAAATACCAATCAATGGCCCTACCCATATCTCCCTCTAAAATAACCCACTCTGGCCTGCCCTGTGAGCCACATGCTCCTGTGTCCTCAGCTTATTGTCCAGCGGTGAGCCCCTGACCTGGCAGGCACCTTTCATGGGCCTTTGAAACATTTCTGGCATAAAACCCACATATTAGAGCTTAGTTTAGGTTCATGCTGGCTCTGTCTATTAGAGGAATCTCAAGCAGGTCACTGAGCCTCTCTGAGCCCCTACTTTCCTCATGTGAGAAAGAGGAAATGGAGGTGGTGATACTTGTCTTTTCTTTTTATCTCAAGGATAATTACTTTAAATTTATATGTAAAGTAAATCAGTAAATTGAAAGCATAAGTAATTATTTCAGTCTTCGGCATAAAGGACTTGATCTATAAATGTTTATTGAATGACTTCTGTGGTGATAGTGATCTCCATGCACAAGGTGAAGGAAGTTGGGCTGAATCTGTGCAAATCCCAGATCGTATCAACTACATATTAAATTAAGGTTAGTTTTTTTTCTTTAGTACTAAATTCCTCATAGGAGACAATTCTTCTTTCACAAATGCGGTGTAGGGGGAAAAATCAGGTAAATTGACGGTTCCATTCATTGAGTTCAGGTTTACCTGAGCTGCTACTATACAGGAAAGTCATTAGTATCATATTCATTTTTTTAACTTATTCAACAAGTTATTTTTCAAGGACACTGGAGATATGTTGTTGAACAGAAACACACCATCCTACCCTCATGGAACTGACAATATGGTACTCAAAATACCCTCACACATCAAAAAGGCACTGGGGAGGTGCTTCATCTTCCCTGACCAGTTTTCTTAGTTCTTGTAAATGCCACTTTTAACCAGAGCCTAGGGAGAGGTGGGGAAAGCAGGACAAATGCCAAGGTCCAGCAGTCCAGAAGAGGGGTGGGGCCTGAACCTAAATCTCACATAAAGATTTTTACATTATTACTTTGGTTGGGAGGAGGGGAAAAGTTTTTTTCACCCTCACTGACTCTGTATATAACAGCACTCAAATGCCATGTCTTGGCTTAACTACAATCTGACAATAGCTAATACTTTTTGAGAGCCTGTTAAGGGTCAGGCACTGTGATGGACACTTTCCATGTTTTGTCTTTAATTCTCATAACGACCTTGCAAGGTAGCTACTATTATCACCCTCAATTTGCTTTTGAGGGGACTGCAGCTGTAGAAGACATGGCCAAGTTCACAATAGGTGATTACAAGAGAACTAAACCTGTTTTCTCCTACTTGAGTGCCTTTCTTCTTCCTACTAAACCATGCAGGCCCTTTACTCTTTCTAAACCCAACAATGGGGACCTTCTGTTTCTATCCCTTGCCACAATGAGGAAAAGGTACACATGTTTTTTAACATATCGAAGGATAATGATAACACTAGCTAATATTAATTGAACGATTCTAAGCTCTTTACAAGTATTAAGTCATTTAATCCTTGCAGATCTATGAAGTAATTGCTCATTATTTAATATTATTTATCTATTATTTTATAGATGAGAAATTGCGACACAGAGAGGTTAAGGAATTTATTCAAGGTGACTCAGCTATTATATGACAGACATGGAGTTTTCATCCAAAAGAAATACACTATTTAAGACATCTTAAGTTGGTGAAATAAAGATTACTAGCATGGGAGGGGACCCCTCTGTCCTCACCTCCCACCTTAAGCAGGAGACCCAATTCCATTCATAGTCTGACTGAATGCTTCCCTCTAACATTGTGTAGGGTTCAACCTATACAACAGTATACAACAGCCCTGAATTCCATTCACCATGAAATGGCACATGACTAAAAAATGCACCGTGTATTCTAAATCTGAGCTTTCTGCCTAATTTAGTTTCTGTTCCAGATACATAACATTTCCCATAGAAATGAGAGTTCTCTCAATGAGTTAACAGCAGTCCTTGTTAAGAGAAATTGAAGAAACCCAGGAACATTTTCTTTACTAGCTCAGGCAAGTGACTGAAAAGTCAAAAATTAATTTTAAAAAACTTCAGGTTTTGGATCTTCGCTCCCACTGAGTGGTTATTTGGGTAAATTGGGCAGTGGCATCACTGGCTGGGCATCGACCTCAGAGGCTCAGCTAGAGGCGAGGCAGAGGGAGAAGACCAGGAAATTGTCAGGGCTTCTGCCTCCTGGATTCTAATTTCAGCCTCCCTGAAGACTCTGCCTCTTTCTGTATCACAGAGACACACATGAGTGATCTCTGAAGCAGGTTGATGTCCTCAGATATAAACTTCGATTGTGGCTGTGAACCATTAAGGATGCTTGATAACTGCTAATTAAATTAATTTGGTGCACAATATGTAATTACTAATGTTCTACTTTCCCCCCGTGTTTGCTGCACCACAGCAAAAAGTTTCCACAGCAGTTGGTTTGTATAAGTAAAACCCAAAATTAAATTAAGAGGTCACACGCCAGTAGCAAAGACAAAATCAGGAAAACATTTTCTAATCAGAAACTGCAAAGAAATCGGGGCTTTTATATAATAGCGAAATTAGGGTTTGGATGGTGGTATTCTTTCAACCAACTTTTCACAAATATTTTCTGGAACGGGCCCAAGGACGGAATCCTAATTTAGCCTATTCTTTTTCAGATGTAATTGAATTCACTTGTTTAGGTTTCTGCCTCCCCCACCTTCCATCCGGTGGCACAGGAGCGCTGCTCAGCTCTAATGCGTCACTGGCACAGTCTATAGACCATGAGCGGCACAGTCTGTAGATAGAGTCTGCATATCTTTTCTCCAGGGGTCAGAGGGTCTTAGTCCTTCCTCAGCTACTCTATTGGCAAAATTTCTCCAGAACCTTCCCTCCGCCAGTGCCACTCCCCCTCTACTGCTCTGCACTCCCAGCCCCCAAAATTACCCTTCTATGAAAACGAACAACTCCAGGAGCTGAGTAGGAGATCATCTGAAAAATATCCTCTGAGAGGAATCGGTGTGAGAAAATATGAAGAAAGGTCTAGAATCCTTGCCTCACCTCACTTAAGATTGCACAAGCTGACATGAGCTGAAGCCACATGCATTCCTTGAGGCTGAGGATTCATGTCTTGGCAGAACAAGGAAAGATAGCTTGTTGTTGTTGTTGTTGTTGTTGTTGTTGTTGTTTGGAACTTGGGGAGAGGATTTAGCAGTACACATATCAGGTTGGAGTGAAAGTCTCTAAGAACGCATTCGTTCCCACGTTTAGCCTCCACAACTGGCAGGCCCTGGTTTGGCATCTACTTAGCGCACACGAAAGAAAGCCATCTCCACGGGGAGGACGTGACTTGCCAAACGATTCCCACCTCCCGCCTGGACGCCCCTTCAAGCTCCTGGAGTTCTCCCTGGCAGGTTGGCTGGCTGACTTGGCTTCAAAGTTTTACAAATATTAGCTTCTACTCTTGCTCCTTGAGATTAAAAACTGTTCAGATGAAGGCAAGACACGGAAAGTAAGAAGCCCATGTCTCTCTCCTTTCTGTTCTTGAATGGAAGTTAAAAGGTAGTTTTTAAAAAGGAATTTGATTTGGATGTAGAAACTTAACTAAAAAGACTTCCCCTTTCCTCTTGGCAGATTCTTTTCCCACTGTCAGAGGCTAAGATGATTTGGAACACATGCACACACACACACACACACACACACGCACACACACACACACACACACACACACACGCACAGGCAAACACACACACCTTAGCAAGTTGGCAGTCTCTGTTCTGGTACTCACTTTTCGTCCCCAAGGAAGTGTGGGCCTCCAGGATAAGAACCCTACAGTCACTGGGCAGTAGAGTTTGGTGAGCAGCCATGGGGGCTGGTGGGCCCCCCTGCTCTTGCCATGAGGGCTTTTTAGCCTGGTTTAGCAGGAATCAGTCTGTGTGTTTTTTGCCACGATGTCCCAGAATCTAGGTTGTCCTGTCTCCAAGTGCAGCCTTCTATCCGCAACAAGAGAATGCGTGACTTCTTTGAAACAGCTTCTTAGAGCAGGAGCTTAGGGAGCCAAGTGTGAAGAGTGTCAGCAGCAGTGACACGCCCTGGGAGAAGATGTGGGACCAGCTGGGCTCTGAGCCAACTGCAGGAGAGGGAAAGGCTGCTGAGAGTCAGAGTTCTTCCAGGATCCTGCATGCTCCAGGACCATCTTTTGTCATTTTAAAGTGGTGACTTCACCACTGCTCTTGGCCTGGCCGCAGGGCATGCACTAATTTTCATTCATTAATGTCTTCCTTGGAAATCTCATCATTCTCATATGAATGGTATGGTTTAGTCTTCGGAACCTCAGAATTAAGTGGCAATGTCTCATTTTATTGATGAAGAAACCAAGGTTTCAGAGTGGTTTGTGTAATGTGCTCCCCAAGGCAAGGAAGGCTATTAGTATTGGCAAACACAAGAAGTCTCAGGCCTTCTGATTTTAAATTCTTTCCCTTACACACCTTTAGTCAATGGACAAGTGTGTACTGTATCCCTCCCATGGAACTGGTATCAATTAGGTTCTGTTGAGAATTCAAAGACACTGTGATTCAAAGACATCCTGGCACTTACACCCTGGTTAGCCAGAATTAAGAGATAAGGAAGGGCTGGATGGTATGCGTTTAATGAGTTATTGGTTTGTGTATGCACTCAGCAAACAGTTCTCGAGCCAGACAGGACAGGAGTAGATGTACACAAAGACGAAAAGGACACAGTCTCTGTTCTCAGGAAGTTCAGTCTAGGCCAAGAGACTTTCACTGCTAAAACTGTTAGATGGTTTCCCATTTCTTCGAGGGTAAAATCCAAAACCTTGACGTGGCCCACAAGGCTATAGGAGATCTGACTTGCACGTCTCTCTCCAGCTTTACTCTGCTCCACCCACGCTGGGCTTTGTTGAGTTCCTTGGTCAGGTTAAACTTCCTTTTCTTCCTTGAGGTCTTTGCACCCTGCAATAGCTTCACAGAAGTGTCATTTGAGCAGGGTCTTGAAGAATGTATAGATTTCTAGACAGAAAGTGATGGAAGGAGGAGTTGATTCCAGATAGAGGAAGGAGTTTGAGTGAGGAGGGGGACTTAGTGAATAAGAGTGGCTGGGAAGTTTCATAGAAAAGGTAAAATGTTCTTTGCATGTAACTGACATTCAATAACTATCTCTTGAACAGAGCTGGGCTGGGAAGGCTGGGGGAGGGTGGAATGTGGCAGGATGAGAGAGCAGGGAGTAAGAGCAGGATCACATAAGCAAAACCTCAGCTGAACACGATGAGGGGCAGAGAAGCCCTGTAAGAGGCAGGTTGGGGTCGGGGGAGAGGAGGCGGGACAGTGATTTGTAGGAAGGTGGGGAGGTAGGGCAGTGATTTGTGGGAAAGTGGATGCTTTATGGGATGGGATGGGAGATCTGAACTCCAGTTGCAGCTGAGCTACTTGCTTTGTGACCTTAGACAAGTCACTTCTCTTGTCTGGGCATCAGAACTTGTGAGGAAAATGGAGTCTCTAAACCTCTGAACCTCTCCTTTCCAGGTGAAGTATGCTCTCTAATGTTCAGGTGATGAGAGAATTGCAGGAGCATAGATGCAAGACACTGGAAAAAGGGAGGAAATCCCAGGCAGAGTGCTGGCATCAGAGGCCCGTGCAGTCTGCAGGGCTGTGGAGAAGGACTAGAGGCCGGAGGGGAAGCCAGGGCTGAATGCCCTCCAGGGCAAGGATGGGCGGGAGAGGCTGCAGCCTACGAATTATTTGTGTCCCACCAGAACGAGCTCGAACCTCAATGGAATTTTCTAAGACAATCTGACTTTTCCTCCCTTGTACCTTGATCTCAGTCTAACGTGAGGGACCAGACCCACCATCAGGGGAGAAGGCTGCTGTGGCCAGTGAAACTGAGGGTCAGTTTCAAAGAGTAAGGAAGGAAAGGAAAGAACTGAAGGGGTTTTTGGACAGTTCGAGTGACAGGACAGGCCCCTAACCCAGGTTTTTTCTCTATGACCCCATTCTGCCTCATGGATGTCACTTGTTTCTCTCTCTCTCTCTCTTTTTTTTTTTTTTTTTTTGAGCTTTTGGGAAGGAGGAGCAAGGAGAGGGAGGTGGGAAGAGACTTTTTTTCACATGAGTCCTCAGAATTACAGTTCACAAACTATTCAGTTAACTGACCAGCCTCAACCTCCCCTTCAACGGCCTAATCTAAGGGGTGGATCTATGTGTTTTGTTGCTTGTCAGAAACAATCGCTGCCCGGCCCATTACATTTACAGCACGTCGCCCTTTAATTGGTGTAACACGCTGAGGCCTGAAAGGAGGAGAAGCCCACAAAAGCGCCTGTGAATGAGCCTTGACTCACACAAAAACACTCTGCAGAAGTTCAGAGCTGGCCACTAACAAGGAGGTAGGGAGTTAGTTTGAAAAGGGGGTGAAGTTCAGAAATGTGTCACCTTGAGGAGCCTCCCATCAAAGCAATGGTCGCATTGACAAGCAGCAAAGAAAAAAAGTTAAACCTTCAGGGCTGCGGACTTGCCTGCTGGATTTATTCTTTTTAAACTTGAGGAGGGGTGGGGGCAGGAGAGGGGAGAGTCTTTCTTTTTCTTCCCCACCCTTGTCTCTCTGCTCCCCTTATTTACTTCAGAGAGCCTTAAAGAAGTCCGCGTGAAAACACATACCTCCCACCCCCCTGCTAAGATAAACTATTTTAAAAAATAAATGTATAAAAAGTCAGCTGAATTCCGGTGCCTTAGGCCACTGCAGCTGATTTGACCCTCTGTGGGAATAGGGCTGTGTATCCGCCCTCTTGTCCTCCTGTCCCCATTTTCTAAAACAACTCCTTGCATCCTGGGGCTGGGAGCGCTGCGACCTAGGCCGGGGCGCAACGCGGCCCTGGAGGCTTTGCACCCGGATTCTGTGAGGGCTGAGGTGGCGGGAGTGTGTTCGGGTTCCATGATGGCAGAGGGGACCTGCGCAAGCCGTACCAAACAAAACATGTGGGAACAGGGATCTGCTCCAGTCCGGTCCTGCTTGCGATTGTCCTTCTCCGCCCAGGGGAGGGGACCGAGCCTGTCACGCCTGGGGAAGACCCTATCCAGGCCCAGCGGGTTCCCGTGCTTTGGTTTCACTTTGCAAAATTAGAAACTAGAGAGCGCATGTCCCGGGTGGAGATGGGCTCTGGGTCTCATCTTCCATTCCTCCATCCTCCACGGTCACCTGCTTGGTCGCCCGGCACCTTCTGCGCTCCAGATGCCCGAAATTTACCCAGTGGTGGTGGTGGGGTCGACCTCTCTGCACCCTCCCCTGCACTCTGCCCCTCTCCTTCCTCGGTGTGGGGGCTCTCTGCCACACCTGCGCCCGGGTGCATACAACACCTTGTCCTATTCTTGGGTGCACGCCCGAGCGCCCGGAGGCCCCCTCTTTTCCTCCTCCCACCTTTGTCTGGAGACCAGACCCCCGCCCCTCGCGCTGCTTCTGTGAACCGGCTGCCCCGTGCGAAGGCGCGGGCGCTTTTCAATGCAGCGCCGCAGCTCCCTCCAGATTTGTAATCCGCCAAAAAGCCGCTGATTGCTGCAATCGTTACTTTTCATTAAAAAAACTTAGAAGCAATTTGGGAGAACCCTTCTCAATGAATACATTTACCCCCGAACGGTCTTTATTCTCCGCCTCCACTTGATGAGTTTCTCTGGCACGAATCCGTTCTTACAGGCACAGAATGGGCAATCCCTTGATCCCCGTCAATTGTCATCCCGAGTCGGGGCCACTTTGACCGCCAATAGTGGGGAAGTCAGAGCTAATCCTCAGAAGGAATCACGGGAAAAGAAAAGCAACAATAACCAAGTCAAGCGTAAAAAATGAAAGAGAAATCTCTATTATCACTCACTACATTTCCCAGCTATGTACTGAAAAAATCAGCTCGCTTGTCATTCGAGTCAGACACCCACACAAGAATATGGGGTCGTGGTGGGTTGGTAGACTCACACGACGTAAGGAGCGATATTCGAGAGCGAAAGGCTTCTCTTCTGCCTCTGCCAAATCCCCCTCACATCCGCCATAACCATTAAATACACACTGACTTTATTCTGTATGGGGAGGCCCAGGGGTGGGTGGTGAGGGAGCCCCCAGCTGTGCATGGACACAAAAAAATATCCCGAGAGAGAAGGATGGGGGCGGGGTGTCGACACTAAAGCAACGTGCCCCTCGTGGGCACCTCCCGCTCTTGGACCCGCCGTCTGCTCCGCCGCGCCCTCCTGAGTCCTGCCGCGACACCCGGCGACCCCTGCGCTCTCAGCCCCTGCAGCCTTTCAGGCGCGCGGCCTGGGCGGCTTGGTCTTCGCGTGGGCGCAGGTGCGCGATGCACGCGCGTACGGGGTTCGTGGGCTGCAGGCTCAGTACAGCCTCAGGTCTCCCGCAGTGAAGCCACCACTCTGCGGTTGGGGTGTGAGAGGCCTCTGGTGCCTCTGGAGCAGACACAGCGAGACCTATGAGAGTGTGCAAACATTGCCACTTTCCACGCTGACACCTGCAATTATCAGACACAGGCCTTGATTCCTTTATGCCGCAGCCAAGTGAGGGGCAAAGTTAGTTCTAAAGAGGCCAATGTAAAACCGTACGCGGGGCGGGAATCCAGGCGCGGCCGCCGCGTCTCCGGGAGGGGTTGCCCCAGCAGTCGCGCGCCCCTCTTTCCCTCCCTCCCAGGTGGGAACCTCGAGGTCTGGGACTGCTATGGCGCCTGGAGACGTGGGGTTGGCAGCCTGAGCCTCCCCCAGCACTGGATTTGGGAGGGCCGCGGAGAAACTGAATTCCAAGCTACCTCCAGAGAGAAAAGGCCGGGGCCTGGGTGTGAACATGAGGTCTTTGCTCATCCGTTGGCCTCTCCGCATCCTTTTCTCCAATTGTTTCAAAGCCGATCTTGGGATGCCTTTTTGGCTACTTTCATTTTTCTCGGGTAGGTAGAGGGAGCCTCCCACGGTAGAGAGGTGGGGCTGCTTTTCCTGATCGCTCGCGGGACCGGGAGGAAGGACCACGTGCGGCACGAAGGCGTTCCCCGCCTCCGCCCGGCCTCAGGCGCAGCTGCCGCCCACGCTTCTGCTCTCTCCCCAGCCTGGCGTCCTAGTCTCCAGCGCGGCCATCAGGCCCCTGGGGGCAGCGCTCAGCTACCACCTCACCCCTGGGCACCTAAACCCGTGAAGCCTGGAGCGCTGATCATAACCTCTGGGAACCATTTCAGGCTGTCAGTTCCCCCCTTCACGTCACACACACATCGCACACTACATACACCGTGTCACCAGTGTATACGTTACAAACACTGCACACCATTTATAGGAACGTTCTCACACTTGTGTATGCACATGCAGAAAAAAGTTCACGCAACAAGCTTACGTAACATATTTACGTTTACACTAGACCAGACTCATCCGCATCCACACAGTCACACAGGCACACATTCCTAGACACCCAGGCACACACGCCGCACGTGCACGCACTCATGCTCGCGCTCACAGTGAACAAGCACGCGCCCCTGGGTGCCCACGCACTGGCTTCTTCTGGAATGGCAGGTCATGTAGGGGAACTAGAGGGAGCCATCAGATTGGGGGGCACGGCTTTCGGCCCTGATATCTGGGCCTCGTCCTGGGATTAGGGCGCACGCCCTGAGCTTCCCTCAGGATCTGTGCGCTGGGCCCGTGCTGCACACGCACCCTTCAACCCACGGGCGCTACACCAGAGCTAAGGCCTCCCCATGCGGCCACGTAGACCAGGCCAGAGCCTGCGGCGAAGACCGGATAGTGGGACTCACTTACTGCAGCACCAGATATGCTCCTACGAGCGTCCTTTAAGCGTCCTTAAGGGAATGGGCAAGCCTCCCTTTTGTGGCCGCGGGAGTGAGGAGTGGGATGGGCATGAAAGGAAGGATCCGACCTTACTGACCCGCATCCCCACCCAAGTCGGGCAGCCGGGCCTGTGAGGATGGTTTAGAGAACTGGGGCGGTAATCGCCATTTATAAAGCGAGCAAGAGCGTTCTGCCGGCCCCAGATTTACATAAATGCGGATCTCCTCTTCGTCCGCAATCTGGAAAGGGTGCTTGCAGAGAGGGCGACATTCTGCAATCCTAATTAGTGATTTTTGTCCCCTTGTTACTGGGCTCAGCATCTCATGCAAATGAACTCTTCATTTCAGCCACATTACCCCGGCTCCAGAATTAACTGACTCTTATCTTTAATGATATGCCGCTGAAGTTCTCCGAGCCCGGCTAGCTTTTCATCTTGATTACTCTAATCAATAAGAAATGATAGAGTAGAATTATAAACTCTATTGGCTTTTAAATGTTGCCGACAGGCCCTCAAGATGCCATTCCTGTTCATTGTTATTTATTGAAATGATCCTCAGCCTAAAAGCAGATGCAAATAAGAGGCCAACAAGAATTAGCCTTGGGATTCGTCCCAGTCAGTCTCTGACACCTTTGCCTCTCACTTCCCAGGGAAGATTCATCAGTGTTTGGGCTTGAAAAGGTGAAAACACACGTATTTTAAAAGAAATTGTTCTTTTGGAAGCGCAACACACACACACACACACACACACACACGCACACACACACACACACACATTAAGAAATATCAGATTTCCCACCCCATCCAGATAGTATTAAAGGCAGAAGCTTTGAAACAGGCACTTTGAGAGACACAGAACCTCATTGGCTTGAAAATGAATCAAATCTGTAAGATACACACGCACCCTCCACCTCACTGACCCCACCCCCAGCTCATATACTTTTGCATATCAATATCTATAGATATTTGTGTATGTGGTAATATCAGACAGTTCGAACTCAAGAAATGCAATTTCCTCCACTGAGATCTCTTGGGAGACAAATGAGGATTGAATCCCTTCCAATGTGCAGAGAATACCTTCAACTCTAGCTGAATGTTGAGTGGCGATTGGCCAAGGCGTCAAAGCACTTCGAATGAGAAGGTTTGGGGTTCCTAGACGTCCAGCACCAGGTGCGTTGAGACCGGGAGCCCATACCTCCCGCCGCGAGCAATCCCTCACCCACATCCGTCCAAGGTCCATGACCTCACGACTTTCCCGGTCGCACCTCCCTCACAGGCCCAGTTTGCACAGTACAGCCTGTTTCCCAAGAAGCCAAAAAGAAGGTGCAGAACATTTTTTCTTTCCTTGGCTCCTTGAGAATGAAATGTTTATGGTGTATATAAGAGGAACATCCCTCCACACCGTCGACCAGCTTATTAACCCTCCCCCTAGCCCAAGCTCCGTTATGAGTTTAGTCATGGGCAGGGTGGGCGCTCCAGGGGGCCCAAGGGCTGCTGAGAAAGCCGGCCGTCATCATTCATCAGAAACATGTACGAATTTATTACCTTTCGTTAGAGCCAATAAAACCTATTGATAGTGTACTCTGAACCACTCAGGAGTACGGCCCAGGCTTTGAGTGTGGGGAACCTTTTCCTATCTCGCTTGACTTCCGCCACCCCCGCGTTTTGGATGCGTTCTGGAAATAGGGGCATCCGAAGCTCCCAAAGCGCGCAAGCGGGCGGCGCACACAAACAAACACACACGCGCCACAACTCGGCATGCCCTGCCCAGCAACCCCGCGAGGCGCACTGCGCTGTCTAGACGCGTTTATGCTTAGCCCTATTCGCCCGCTTGGCGGCCGGTCCCCAAGCAGCCGCTCTGCCCCTCCAGAGACCGTAGCTGCGAACTCCGCCGCTCTCCCCCTTCCCCGCATAGCCCTGGGCATAGAGCTGTGCTTCGGACCCTCCAGAGAGAAGGAAGCTTCGTGCTCAGTCTCCCAAGGGCGCATCCCGCCGCTGAGTGGGAACCAGAAATCAGCAACCGGAGGACGCACGGGCAAGGGGCTGTGCGTGGGGAGTAAAGGCGGCCGGAACACAAACTCAAGTCCTCCAAGGCTGTGGTGGATCCGTGGAAGGCGAAGTTGGAAATCGCGGGCAGGCGAAGCCTTTTTTTTTTTTTTTTTTAATGACACGTGGGGGGAAGGGCTGAATGTATCAAAATCATGTAAAATTTCTGTTCTTAGCAACATCCTTGTTATTAGAAATGATGACTAAACCGCCAGGATTATTCTGGACTGTAAGTTATCAAGAGCCCACTAATTTCACATTAAAGCCCATTGACTGCAACGACGTGATTGAAGGGTTTTTAACAATTAACATAATCAGAAAATGAGCTGAGATAATTTTTATTCAACTCATTACTTTTTAATCATGTATTTCTTTTAATTAATATCTTCTCCGTGAACATAACACAAAGCAGAGCCCCAGTGCTGGCCCAAGCCAGCCTGCGGGACGGAATTTGACACAGCCAAACATTTCACCAGCCGCATTCATTGCATCTCTATTGTGGTGTGGGTGAAAAGAGAAATCTTGTCTAAAAGTCACCATGTTGTTTTAAAACATAATTTAAGGGGGGGGGGGGTTGGGAGCGCACAAGCCATAAGCTTTTAATTCGATTTGACTTTTATATTTGGGCGCCTTTCTTGGTTTGCAGCCAGAGGGATACAAGTGGGAAGAAAGAAACAGGAGGGAAAACAACAAGAAGAAAAGGCTTTTGGAGATAAATATCCTATCTCGGGTTCGAAAAGAATTGGGCTTTGGCTGTCCACGCCTGCTACCCGGGCCGGGTGTGGGACTTCGAAGGCACAGGACTTGGCTGCAGCGTGCCTGCCCTAGGCCGCCGAGTCTCGGTCCCGGCGTACGGTCCCGGCGTACGGTCCCGGCAGAGGCTGTCAGAGCCGAGGTGTTCAGCTCCTGCTCTCTCTCCCCGCAACCTTCTGGGCTCTGATGCACCGGTGCTAAGTCTCCCTGCTTCCCTGGCCCAAAGGGAAATGACATAGTATCCTGAGCAACCTCCGCATCCGCTATACCCATTGCCCAGACATTTGCATTGCATTCTCGGGTCTTGACCCCACCCGTCCCCCAACACTTTATAGTATCCCCGATCCGGGAAACTTGATCCAACTCATGTCTCAAACAGAGTGAACAATAGACATTTTTGGTGGCAGAGAAGGCTCCAGCCCTCCCCTTTGAGAGCTGCTTCTTTACTCGGGTAACTCCGACCCCCGGTCGAATCTCGCCTGGTGTCCTGACCACAGTGCAAAAAAAAAAAAAAAGGCAGTTTCTGGACTAAGATCTCTCGCCTTGTGGGAACCGTATCAGCCTCAGAAAAAAGAAACAAAGCCGACCCCTGGTGGAAGAAAATGAAAGTTTAAGAGTATAAGGAAGGTTTTGGGGAGCCGCATGCCCAAACGTCTGTACACGGGAGAGGGATGGGGAGAAGAAAGGGGGCGAGGGCGGAAAGGATACATAAGGAAAAGGATAATTAGAAGTGGCATAAAACAGGAGAGATCACATAGCAGCAGGTGGAATTCAGGTGCAGAGAGTTGAGAAGAAGTGAACTCAGAGAGCCTGTCCTTTTGGGCTCTTGGGTAAAGAATATGCATCAGTGCTTGTGATTTGGCCAGTGTCAAGGGTCAGGCAGGGACGTCTGATTTCTTCTCTTTTTCTCCAGTGGGAGTCTGGAAGTCCTACGATTACAGAGGGCAAATGGAAGTTTCTGTTGGACATTGGAAGCCACTGCCTGCCTGACCCAGAGAGTTATCCAGGTTCCGAAATCTTCCTTCTCTTTACTCTGAACAGACTTCTGCCTCCCACCATCCTGATCACTTGGTCTTAGCTAGGTGATGGTAACTAAGGCAAAAATCCAACTTACCCAGGGGGAAAATAGCTTAGAATGCAAGCCCCATTCCTCTCTGGTATTTATTTACAGTTGAATTTTAATGGGAAACGTCTGGGGCACCAGGTTTTTTGCACAAGGGATGGTGGTATTGCAGGCACTAGAGCAAATGAGTGATAGGAGAACCACTATACTGAAGCCTCTATTGATGTCCAGGACCGAGCGGTTAAAAATAAAAGAAGAGAGAAAAGGTGAATCAAAGATAAAGATCTCACTGATGAGCAAGTCACTGTTTACTCAGAGTGAGCACTTCAGGTTAATCAAGGAAGAGCAAAGGGTGGCATTTATGTCCTTGAGCTCTTTTTAAAGCCTTTCTTGAATCCACTGTCAAGATGTGCCTAATCGTTGCTCCCTCCTCATCTCTCTACCTTATTTTCCAAACTCTTCTATGTGTCCTGATATTATACAGGGATTTCTTTCACATACCCTGTCTCTCCTGCATCAACGACATGCCAGAAGCATTTTCTTTTCTCAGAAACACCCGCTCCTTCATCATCCATTTACTTAGAACTTTGCCCTGGGTCAGTTCTCAGGAAATATTTGTTGAATTGTTGACCATCTCTGAGATTCGGGGCTTGGGCTTATGAACCAGGACTATAAGCCAGGTGATTCTGGGCTGGTCTTTCTGGAATCTGGTATGAACCGCAGCCATCCATGGCCACTAAGAACAACTCTTGCTGTCCTAGGAGGCTGTGTTTGAGTGGACGATAGGAAGGAAAACCCATAGGCTGTGCTCGTGACTCTCCAATGCAGTGCCAAATATGGAGGGGAGGGCAGATATGCAGAGAGCACAGGTGTTCTGCAATCTGCTTTGAGAGAAGCAGGTTAAGAGGATCAGTTTGGTGTCCTGGATAGAGGAATTGCCTCTTTTGATAGACATTAATGAAATAGTTATAGTACATATTTGCCAAAGATACAGGTTGCAGTAAATATTAATAAGAGGTGGGTACATGTTCCGGTGAGAGTAGACAGTGTTATGTCCCACAGTTTTGTTAGTGACCGTATGTGCCTTTTTTGGAGTTTCTTCACTTTGCCTCCCTGGTAGAGCCATCATTGGCTCCAGTAGAATCTTGACCCATATTTGACCCAAACGAAGACTTAGGCTTGAGATAGGAGATACCAAGTCAATAAAGGAAGCCCTGGTAAACGAATCATAACTACTGTGGCCACTCTCAAAACCAGAGGTTGGGCTGTAGTGACTCCACTTTGGCAGAGGGCCCTCTCCTCAGACTACTCCATCTCATCTTTAAAGTGCTCATGAACTCTCACCAGCTGAATCTTCTTCAGTCTTTCCTGTCCATCAGAGCATCATGACACACTCAGCTTATTCTAGTATTGTCCCGAAAACAGCTGAATGTCTCCTGGCTGCTCTGGCTGATTTCAAAGGTGCTCTCTTTTTTTCCAATTTGGACTGAGTCTAAACAGTATAAAGCAAGGAGAAGAATGTAAAATTATCAAAGCACTTTAAGGTTTGAGACAGCCAAACTGCTCAACTCAGGTCAGAATGTACACTAAAGACAGAATTATCTGAATTGAATACCCTACTCTCTGTCACCAGAAGCTTGATTTTGCCTAGTGCTCCGTAGAAATAAGCTTGCTCTTTAGAAAAAGCTTCTTGGGCATTCTCAGGGTATGTGAGGAATTGCTCAGTACTTTCAGTGGTTTGTTGGGACTCCATCATCCCTTTGGTGAAAAAACCGAAAATTTATTTATACTATATCTAAAGAGAAAAATGAACACCAATTGGTATTCAGTGAAAATACCAAACCTGAATAATATGTCACATTTTTGTCATATTTTTCTTTTTTATAGCTTTTACTGTGAAAATTTCCCACCACATGCAAAAGTAGAGTATAATAATCCCCAATGGTTTCATCACCCAATTCTAATAAGGATCACATTTTGCCTTCTTGCTTCCCATCTCTCTCTTGGTTTGGCTAAGGTGTTTTAAAGTGAATTCCAGACCTTAAATGTCATTTCATCCCTAAATACCTCATTACACATCTCAAAAAAATGACATTTCATAGTCACATGGCAATATCACACTAACAAAAATAATAATTCTCTAATATTGTATAGTATCCAGCCCATATTAAAATATCTCGAATCGTCTAAAAATGTTTTTTTTTTTTTTTTTTTTTTTTTTACAGTTGGTTTGTTTGAATCAGGTTCCAAACAAGGTACACTCAAATTTGGTTGTATGGCTCTTAAATCTTAAAGAAAAAAATTTTGGTTGTTGCTGTTATGGCTTATAAGTCTTTTAAAAGTTTTTATTATAGTCTTTCCTTTCTCCCCAACCCCCCACTTTCTTTTCACATGACATTGACTTTTTTTTCAAAGATCAGGTCAGTTTTTCTGAAGAAATGTTCCATATTCTGGATTTGCCTGCTTGTTTCCTCATGGCATCATTTAGCAGAGATTTCATATGACAGTGGAGCAGAAATTTAAATTGTTTTTCTTTCTCCTGCATTTCCTGAAGACTAGAAGTAAGATCTAAAGATTTGAATAAATTCAGCTTCTTTTTTTTCATTCTCTGGGGCAAGAATACATCAGAGTTGAATTTTACATTGCATGAAATCAGGAGGCCTACAGTGTCTTCTGTTTTTAGTGAAGCTCAGATTGATCAGTGGGTTCAGGTAATGTCAGTCCAGGCTTTCATTGTAAAGCTCCCATCACTCTCTGGCTATAGTTTGAACCAGGTATTTCATTAAGAGATAGCATATCATCCTTTTTAAAGCACATCGTCATGTAAATTATTTATTTTTACCAGTGATAAGCACCATTTCCCTTAGTGTAGAGAGGAACGACAGAGAAGTCATTTTGGGGGCCACAGCAACTTCAGGGACCACGCAAAACCAAAATTTAAATTTGCTGATTCCTGACCCCAAATTATTTTCTATGGCGGGAAATATCACAGGCAATAGTGCTTCCTAGTATCTTTTTTTTTTTTTTCATTAAGTTTATTGGGGTAACATTGGTTAATACAATTATATAATTTTTAGGTGTACATTATAATTTAACATCTAAACATATTCTATTGTGTGTTTACCACCCAAAGTCCAGTTTCCTTCAGCTACCATATATTTGATCCCCTTTACCCACTTTGCCCTCCCTCTACCCCCATATATTTGACCCCCTTTACCCTGTCTACTTCCCACCTCCTCCTTCACCCCCTACCCTCTGGTAACCACTAGTCTATAGTCCATATCCATGGGTCTCTATACATTTGTCCTGTTCCTTTGTTGCTTTTAGGTTTATATCCCACATATAAGTGATATCATGTGATTTTCATCTTTTTCTGTCTGGCTTATTTCGCTTAGCATGATTATCTCGAGTTCCATCCATGTTGTCGCAAATGGCTGTATTTCATCACTTCTTATGGCTGAGTAATATTCCATTATATATATGTACCACAGCTTCTTTAGCCAATCATCTATCATAGGACACTTCGGTTGCTTCCGTGTCCTGGCCACTGTGAATAATGCTGCTATGAACATTGGTGTGCAGATATCTTTATGGATATGATTTTTTAAGTCTTCGGGGTAAATACCTAGTAGAGGGATTGCTAGATCATATGGTAGATCAATTCTTAGTTTTCTGAGGAACCTCCATACACTTTCATAGTGGCTGTACCAATTTGCAGTCCCACCAGCAGTGGATGAGGGTTCCTTTTTGTCCACATACTCTCCAGCATTTGTTATTACTTGTCCTGTTGATTATAGCCATTCTAACAGGTGTGAGATGGTAGGTAGCTCATTGTGGTTTTGATTTGCATTTCTCTAATAGCTACTGATGTTGAGCATCTTTTCATATGTTTTCATTTGTATGTCCTCTGGGGAGAAGTGTCTGTGCAGATCCTCTGCCCATTTTTTAAAGAGGATCTGTGCAGATCCTCTGCCCATTTTTTAAATTGGATCGTTTGTTTTTTGTTGTTATTGAGTCATATGAGTTCTTTGTATATTTTCGATATTAGGCCCTTATTGGAGGCGTTGCTTGCAAATATATTTTCCCATTTGGATGGTTGTCTCTTTACCTTGTTGACGGTTTCTTTTGCTGAGCAGAAGCTTTTTAGTTTGATATAGTCTCATTCATTTATTTTTGCTCTTACTTCCCTTGCCTTTGAGGTCAAATTCATAAAATCCTCTTTAAGCCCAAGGTCCTTGAGTTTCGTTCCTATGTTTTCTTCTATGCATTTTGTTTCAGGTCTCATATTTAGGTCCTTAAACCATTTTGAGTTAATTTTGGTGTGTGGTGATAGACAACAGTCTAGTTTCATTCTTTTCCATGTGGCTTTCCAATTTTCCCAGCACCATTTATTGAAGAGGCTTTCCTTTCTCCACTGTATGTTTTTGGCTTTTTTGTCGAAAATTATTTGCCTATATAAATATGGGTTTACTTCTGGACTCTTGATTCTGTTCCACTGGTCTGTGTGTCTGTTTTTCTGCCAATATCATGCTGTTTTGATTACTATCACTTTGTAATATAATTTGAAGTTAGGCAGAGTGATGCCTCCAGCCTCATTCTTTTTTCTCAGATGGCTTTGGCAATTCAGGGTCTTTTGTGCTTCATACGAATCTGATGATTTTTTTGTTCTATTTCTTTAAAAAAATGCCAATGGGATTTCTTTTTGATGAAGATTGCATTAAATCTGTATAATGCTTTAGGTAATATGGTCATTTTAACTATGTTGATTCTTCCAATCCAAGAACACGGAATATCTTTCCATTTCTTTGTACCTTCTTTGATTTCTTTTAATAGAGTCTTGTAGTTTTCATTATATAGGTCCTTCATATGTTTTGTTAGATTTATTCCTACGCATTTTATTTTTTTGTTGTTGCAATTGCAAAAGGAATTATTTTTTCCACTTTTTTTCTGACACTTCATTATTAGTGTATAGGAACACTATGGAATTTTGAACGTCGATTTTGTATCCAGAGACTTTACTGTATTTGCTTATTGTTTCTAGTAGTGTTCTTGTGGAGTCTTTAGGGTTTTCTATATAGAGAATCATGTCATCTGCATATAGTGACAGTTTGACTTGTTTCCTATTTGGATGCCTTTTATAACTTTCTCTTGCCTAACTGCACTCACTGGGACCTCCAAAGTTATGTTGAGTAGCGGTGGCGATAGTGAACAGCCAGCCTTGCCTTGTTCCTAATCTTAGAGGGAAGGTTTTTAGTTTTTCACCATTAAGTATAATGTTTGCTGAGGGTTTGTAATAGATGGCCTTTATAACTTTAAGGTACTTTCCTTCTATACTGATTTTGTTGAGTGTTTTGATCATAAATGGATGCTGTATCTTGTCGAAGGCTTTTTCTGCATCTATTGATATGATCATATGATTATTTTTAAATATGTTTATGTGGTGTATCACATTAGTTGATGTGCGCATGTTGAACCATCCCTGTGCCCCTGAGATGAAGCCCACTTGATCGTGGTGTATAATCTTTTTAATATGTTGCTGTATTCGGTTTGCTCCTAGTATCTTGCCATTTGAAATCCAAAGGAGTATTTAAAAACTGGGCTCAAAGGTTCAAAGTCTTATAACTTAAAGATCTTAATTGAGAATTAATCAGTTTGGGTCACTCCAGTCTGGATTACCAGGTACGTGAAATTTCATTTGTTTGGTTATGAACAACTGAAAGCCCAAACTATCTTCATTGTTTGAGTCAACTTTTGCTTGTATAATTTTTGCCAGATAAACCAAAGAGGATACTCCTCTCACTCGGCAACATTCTGGTTCCCAGCACTGGGTTGTTTACAGTAAGGGTTATATTCATCTAATAGTATCAGAAATGCCAATTCAAGGGGCTTAAATGAATAGGATTTTATTTTTCTCACATAACAAGAAGGCCAGAGAGGTTAGCCGTTGCTGGCTTCACTTTAGCATCTTGAAGATAGAGGGCAGATGTTATCCTTTTCCCCATGCTCTTAAGACGGCTGCTGCATCTTCATCACGTCTGCATTCAAGGCAGAAGGAGCTATGCCAGACACATCTGTTTTGATCAATAAAGAAAACATATGTTTTACCAAAAGCCCCATAGCACTATTCTCTTGGGTCAGAACTGGGTCATATGATATCCTGAATTGCTAAAGAGTTGAGAAAGCAATATTTAGCTTTCAAATCTCTATAGTGGATGCAGAAAGGGAGGTGAGGGCTGGGCATAAATGAAATGCTGATTCATCTATAGCAATCTCATTCTTCTTCACTCTCTAACACACACCATCTCCTACACTTTCATGAAACCAAGTTCCTCAGCCATTCAGTCTGTAGGACAAATGATAAAGAATAAGGGTGTCCATAAACCCCTTTGACTACAGGGGTTGGTAATCAAACAAAGACTGACTCCATTCTCCAGAAGATAATGAGTACCTTAAATGTTCACCAATGTAGATTTTTAGTAGTCTGTGGATTCCATGGTTGGTTCAAGGATATTAGAGGATTTTAAGGATGTTAGACTAGGATTGGAGTGAGAGTGAGAGGTAGGGAAAGATCTGTAGAACATGAAATGCAAGCTAGGGTACTGTGAATCAGAAAGCAGCTCTAACATAAGGAGATTACCACTGTAGAAGGTTTTCTAGTTACCCCTGTCTAAAACTGTCTGCTGCATATGATTTTTGAACACTTGAATATTCCTTCAACGGTGGACAAACCTGTATCACAGTTAGTGATAATGTTAAAATTTAAATAGTTCTGGAAAAGTAACATTAACTTACATTTTTTCAAAATATTAAGGGCCTCGAGAAAAAAATGTTATTCTCATGGAATTTAAATAAAGTTCAGATTCTTCGCCTTAGGAGCCAAAAGTGGGAAATCAGTCCTCTTGTTTCCCAACAGCAAAGCAGAGATCTGGTGAGAACATTAAAAAAAGATTTTACTCAAGGCTAAATAGCAAAAGAGATGATAAAAGGGAAATAAATAGTTTCTGATATACAGCTTGCACCCATGATTAAAGATTCATACCATTAGTCAGAGAACCCAGGAAATGTTTTGAAGGTTACCCTCTTTCCACATGGAAGATGCCATTTTGACCTCTATCTTCATCAGTCAAATGTGCACTTACTGATATTTAAAGTCCCAGGAATGTAAATTGAGAGAGGGAGGCTGAGGTTCCTTCCTCAGATTCTGACCAGCATTCTAGTTTTCATGTCTGAACTCTCACTACTCACTTAAATGATTGACCCCCAAAATCACTTCTCTCTTCTGGTGATAGGTGTTTTCAAAAGATTGGGGTTTGGCCCTGACCCTTGCAGGCCCCAGCAGGATATTCACATCGGAATAGAAGATATCAGCCCCACAGCCCCAATATTCATACACAACTGGGAAAGAGAATCATGGCTGGGGAGGGCGGGGTACAGTGGAAATGTGATTTCCATACAAAGGCTAATAATAGCTCCTTTAAGCAGAGAAGGATCATCTGAAGGAGAAGCGAGGGGAACTACAAAATGTGGAAATGAGCAGAAGGGTAACTATGGGTCAGAAAAATATAACTCATGTTTTCTAAACAGGTTGTAAGAAGTGCATCACAATAAGTCACAGCCAGCATTTCTTTGTGGGAACTCCAGGGCACCTGCTTCTGAAAGCTCCCAGGGAATATTTTGCATGTTGTCCCTAGAACCAGTCCTGTGGCCATCCTGGAGCATTGATCCTTTTCCTCTGATGCACTCTGGCAGTGTTCTCATGACTTCTTGTCAAAGTCCCATACTGGGCACCACTATCCTCTGCACCAGCCTGGCTACACAAGTCCCCTGATGCCAACATTAGAGCACACTCATGGCCCTTCTCCTGTCACTGACATGTCCCTGATGCTGCCTATAGAGTCACTGATGTCGATGCCTTCAGGGACTCATGCTCTTCTCACAGACAGCATGATTTTACAAACAAAACTTCATCTTTTAGTTCTTGCTGGTTTAGTTCTTGCAGCCATTTTACTAGGAAGAGGCGTTGTCTAAGGGGCTGGCCCTGGTTAGTGCGTCCACACCAGACTTCTTCATATGCTCACATCATCCCTCTCTACTCAGCCTTTTGTCCTTGAACCAAGCCAGGTCTCTGCATCAGGGAATCTATTATTTCCCTGCAAGACCCGGTTTCTCAAGCTCCAGACCTGTAGTAGGCTGCCTCCTCTCCTCTACTTCCAACATGCTCAGATGTATCAATCCCAGAGTGCACATCTATCGGGCATATATTGGACCTCTGCTATGTATGCTTTGTCTGCCTCACTACTTTTTTATTTTTCTCCTACCAGGATGGTACCCAGGAAAAGTTAATACTAAGCCTGAAAAATATAGTGCCGTATATGTAAAAATACATATAAAAATGAAAGAAAAGTCAGTAGGTGAAATAGTATGAAAACACTCATCAAAACTGTGTGTAAGAAACAACATTTCATTTAAAATGTTTAAAAAATATCAATGAATTAAAAAATTATAGAACCAATAGATCATTATATTTTGAAATTGCCTTAAAATCACTTGACCCTCTTATTTGGATAAATAAACTGAGGCTCAGTGAAATTAAATAACTAGAGTCATACAGTTGATTAGTGAAAGGGCTAAATTAAGTAAAACTGGTTACAAAGTGAAATATATGTAGGAATTTGCATACCTATATTTATAGCATCAGTTCCCATATTCTACTTTGAAGAGGTAAAGAATGCTTGTTAGTCATCTTGCGTTTTAGTTGTTAACTATCAATGACAAACAACTGAATTAAAGTTTGAACACCTCTCTTCTACCCCTAACTCTTAATGAATCAGCATTTAAAGAATATTTTGAAGAAAAAAGTATTCTTTAAAGGTCAAGTGAATGATAATCACAAAGAAATGGAGTGCTTCCAATCTTACTTTAGCGAACAATGCAATTTCAATTCAGTAACTTATACGGTTTATATAGAAGTTTACACAGTTTATCAGATGTCTCTGGAATATGAGTGCCGGATGTAAGACCTTAGAACACAGATATGATTACAGCCAAATAATAATCAATGAAGCAGAGACTTGCAATTATTTGGGTCATTCAAACCATTAGATAGTTTATCAGGGTAACTCAGAGCCCAAAGCCTGGATTGTCTCATGTTAATTTCTCTAGTTCTTAGTGTAGGTACCCAGTGAATGCTTAATTAATGCCCAATGATGAGGGTGGGTGACAACTAACATTTAAAAAGACTGGTACACACTTCATCAAGTTTTTCACATATAAAATACTAATAATTATAAAAGCTTCACTATATGTGTTTTAATCCCAGCCTGAATAAAAATGTTATGAAACTACTATAAGTATCTCTCTATTTCAATCATCAATTTATTTTAGGTCTTTTTTGGTTAAAAAAACCCCAAAACCTGACACATTAAGCTATTTTGTTTTAGTTTTAGGTTTTTTTTTTTTTTGGCCTTTTTCAGAAGATATAAACACGTTGTGATAATTTTTCTGCTTGCAAATATTAGAATGAGTATCAACAGGGAATAGATATATGCCCACATAGGTCAGTTTGAGATCTCCTGGGTTTAGATTTCCTAGTTTAGAGCAGAGAATGTGCATAGGCGTGGGGATATGGTTTGTGGGTTTACTGACTCAGTGACAATGAATGCAAGGAGAGTGAACGCTGGCTATATGAAAAAATTCATACTGGGCTACAAGCTTAGGAAAAGAAAGTGAACTTTTTTCTTTAGTTTTTATTATGAAAAATTTAAAACATAACAAAAAGTAGGGAGAATTATATAATGAATACCTATATATTTATCATGTATAGGTAAGAATATTTACCATATTTGCTTCATATTTTTTGCTGAAGTATTTTGAAGAAAATACATGCAGTGTACATTCCTAAAAATTAAGAACCATTTATCTAGATAACCTCAATGCCTTTATCACATCCAACAAAATTAGCAAGTATTTTCTAATATTATCTAATATCTACTTTATAAAATAAACTTCGCATAACCATTTCACAGGTAAATGATAATATGAGTAGTTAGTGGAAAAAATCCATTCTGATATTCATCTTTATGGTCCACAAAGGTGGCTTGATGTTGTGAATAGAACTCTAGGGCTGAGGACACCTGGATTCTGTTTTTGGGTCTGCTACTAATTTGTGGTGAGATCACAGACAAGTTGCTTAATTTTTCCTTGTCTCGGGTTCCTTGCATATAAACGAAGAGGATAGAATAGATTATTTCCCCTGGGGTTTATCTGAAGAGCTGATAACCTATAGGCCTAAAGATTATTTGGCTTTATTTTCACATATTGTTGGTATAGTTCAGAGATTGTTCAGAAACAAGCTGTTTTACTATCTTCGTCCATTAGGGTTGCTGTAACAAAATACCACAGACTGGGTGGTTTACAAACAACAGAAATTTAATTCTCACAGTTTTGGAGGCTGGAAGTCCCAGATCAGGATGCCAGCATGGTTGGGTGAGGACCCTTTTCTGGGTCCCAGACTTTTTATATCCTCATATAGTGGAAGGGGCTAGGGAACTCTATAGGATCTTTTTTCTAAGAGCACTAATTCTGTTCATGAGGGTTCCACCCTCATGACCTAATCATATCCCAAAGGCTCCACCTCCTAACACCATTACCTTGGGTATCAGAATTCCAACATGTGAATTTTGAGGTTGGGTACACAAATATTTATTCCATAGCATCTACCATAGTTACAAACATTATTTCTAAGGTAGCATTCTTTTTCTGCAAGAATATACTTGTATCACTAATTCCTTATTCTTTTATCCATGATGTTACCTAGGTAGGTTAAAATGATGATGTTGCTGTGGCTGCTCTTTAAATAAAACTAAGCGAGAGGGATTTCTGACTTTCTCAGGGTGGCACAGGGGAGGAAATGCACATCCCTAGATTTTCATCTCTTGACCTGTGTGCGATGGTTAGTTTTATGTGTCAGCTTGGCTGGAATTCATGCTCTTTCTTGCTGGTTATTCGCTCTCAAAAGAAAGTGAAGAAGAGTTGAGCCAAACGAACTTAATTCTTAGAAGAATTTAGTACCTTCTAAAATTTGCCAGTCAGATAAGTCTTTTCACTTGCCCTGCAGTGGAGTAAATAAAGGGGTGGAGAGAGGCCCGGAGTATGACACTGATTGAGTTCTTTCTACGTGGAAGGAAATTTGGGGATTGGAGAACATATTTAAAAATAAGAAAAACTGAAAATAAACTAGGCATTCAGCTCCAGAAGGTACAAAAAATCCATAGAAAGTAGAGTAAAAGAAAAAATAAAGATAAAAAATCACGAATTAAAATGAAAACAAACAAAAATAAGAGATGATAGATAAAACCAAACACCATTGGTTTGAAAAGACCAATAAAAACAGATACATCTTTCACAAAGGAATCAGGAAACTAAGAGAATGGCATGAAGAGATCACTATTAGAAATTTAAAAAGGTGATAACTACAGAAGTTGTAAATATTTTAAAAGTCAGGAACATTTTATTAATTTTGCCAGTATGTTTGAAAAGCAAAATGATAGTC
>NW_011888839.1:159056-173453 GCF_000151845.1 Pteropus vampyrus
CTCTATAGGATCTTTTTTCTAAGAGCACTAATTCTGTTCATGAGGGTTCCACCCTCATGACCTAATCATATCCCAAAGGCTCCACCTCCTAACACCATTACCTTGGGTATCAGAATTCCAACATGTGAATTTTGAGGTTGGGTACACAAATATTTATTCCATAGCATCTACCATAGTTACAAACATTATTTCTAAGGTAGCATTCTTTTTCTGCAAGAATATACTTGTATCACTAATTCCTTATTCTTTTATCCATGATGTTACCTAGGTAGGTTAAAATGATGATGTTGCTGTGGCTGCTCTTTAAATAAAACTAAGCGAGAGGGATTTCTGACTTTCTCAGGGTGGCACAGGGGAGGAAATGCACATCCCTAGATTTTCATCTCTTGACCTGTGTGCGATGGTTAGTTTTATGTGTCAGCTTGGCTGGAATTCATGCTCTTTCTTGCTGGTTATTCGCTCTCAAAAGAAAGTGAAGAAGAGTTGAGCCAAACGAACTTAATTCTTAGAAGAATTTAGTACCTTCTAAAATTTGCCAGTCAGATAAGTCTTTTCACTTGCCCTGCAGTGGAGTAAATAAAGGGGTGGAGAGAGGCCCGGAGTATGACACTGATTGAGTTCTTTCTACGTGGAAGGAAATTTGGGGATTGGAGAACATATTTAAAAATAAGAAAAACTGAAAATAAACTAGGCATTCAGCTCCAGAAGGTACAAAAAATCCATAGAAAGTAGAGTAAAAGAAAAAATAAAGATAAAAAATCACGAATTAAAATGAAAACAAACAAAAATAAGAGATGATAGATAAAACCAAACACCATTGGTTTGAAAAGACCAATAAAAACAGATACATCTTTCACAAAGGAATCAGGAAACTAAGAGAATGGCATGAAGAGATCACTATTAGAAATTTAAAAAGGTGATAACTACAGAAGTTGTAAATATTTTAAAAGTCAGGAACATTTTATTAATTTTGCCAGTATGTTTGAAAAGCAAAATGATAGTCGGTCAATTTTCTAGAAAAATAAAAATCGCCAACACTCATTCAAGAAGAAACAGAAAAATTAAATAGAATAGTAACTGTTAAGAAAATTTTTTTTTGGCATTAAAAAAACCTCTTACTCCTCTAAAAGGTACCAGGCTGTTTAAAAATGTACCCAGGGTTTGTTTTAATCAGGTATGGTAAGACATGAAAACACAAAAATTATGCAGGAAGACGTTTTTATACTTACTGACCCATAGAAGTAGGAGGCATTGCATGCCATGTGGTAGTGGTGGGGGTGGAATGGGTTGGGGGACACAAGGGAGCATCAGGGACTGATGAAAAACCAGAAGGAGCAAGGGAGAAAGCACCAGCTGGATCCTTTGTTGTGGTTTTGGTGGGAAGGAAAGGATGAGGCACAGAAGGCAAAGTGAGCAAATTTAGGATTACATAGTTTGAATAATTCTGCCAGGCTCTGGGCTATAAAGTTGTCTAGTAGCTGGCCCTAGGGTGATTTATGGCAGGGGTATAAAGTCCCATATTGCAGGAACCTGATAAAAGGAGGAGGGTATGGACTCTGGATCTGTTGGTTTGCATATAAAAGGTGTGCTCAAAGGCAAATTGTTTGTTACCCCTAGGATTTAGCTAATCCTGGAAGGGGCAATCCTTTTCCAGGTCCATAAAGCCTCAAGAAGTCAAAGCACCATAAAATATAGAAAATAAAAAAAATGATCAATACATAGGCCCAAGTGAGTTTTGCTAATCCTTGAAGAAAGAAAAAGTCTATCTTTACAGACTGTCCTAGAGAATAGGAAAGAGAGAAAGCTACCAACTTCATTTTATGAGGCTAGATTAACTCTGACACTCAAAGAAGAATAGAGGAAAATAAAATTTTAGGTAGTCTCACTTATGAATACAAATGTAAAATATTAAGTAAAACCTTAGAAAATTGACTCTAGCCCTGTATAAAAAGATCAAATAGGATTTATAATAAGGACATAAAAATAACATTAGGAAACTATTAATTTAATTCACCATATTAACATTAAAGAAATATCATGTGATTATCTCAGAAGTATACATTTAAAAGCATTTGGTAAAATGCAATCCTCATTCATGATTTAAAAAAACTTCTCAGTGAAATAATAACAGAAGAGAATTTCCCTAACCCGATTATTTGATATCTAGTAAAAACATACACAAAACAGCATGCTGAGTGGTGAAACTTCAAAGCTTTCCTCTTAAAGTTAGAAACCAGACAATGTTAAATACTATCACCCTATTATTCAACAACATACTGGAGATCCTTGACAAGCCACTGGGGGGGAAAAGCAAATGAAGTGTAAAAAGCCAAAATATATCCTTTAGAGTTCTCGATATGAGCAATAGATGTTGACTACGGCTGAGTTACCTGAAAAAGAGTTTATTATGAGAATATCTGGCAGCTCACAGAATCACTGGGAGAGTGGAAAAACCAGGATTAAGGCTGAGTTTCTAAAAGTGCCCATAACATGCTGCAGAAATGATCTGACAAGGAATTCTTTGAGGCCACCATTGAGTCCTAGACATTACTGTGAGGTCATCGTCATTTCTGCTCTTGCAACTTGACTGTAACTGCTAGTCCCACTAACACTGATGAGCTCTGCTTCATTGCTGCTGTTACTGTTACTTCTGTAACCACTACGATATTAGTAAATGCCTGTTGCTCAGCTGCAAGGAAGGCTGGGAAAAAGGTTTGGAATATTTAACCCCCTATAGAGAGAGCAGTCTTTGTCCTCAACCAGAGTCATAAAGTGGAAAATCTCTCAAGCACAGAAAAGAGTTCAGATGCTGGGTGGCCAATACATAGTATAAATGTTAACTCAGAAAGAAAAAGTGGAAATTATTATTTGCAGATACTATAATAATCTACCTGGATATAATCTATAGTATATTATAGGCAAACTTGTAAAATTAATAAAGACATTTAATTTCCTTGACACAATGCTAACATAAAAACCAGCGGCATTTCTACAAATCAGCAATAAACAATTAAAAACCTAACAGAAAAAAGGACACCATTTACCATAGTAAACATACTATAAGGTACCTGGGAATAAATCTAACAAAAGATGTATACATTTTTAAAGGAGAAAACTATAACATATTATGAAGGATATAAAGAAGGCTTTTTTAAAATGAAGATATATACTGTGTTCTTGTTTGGGAAGACTTGATTTCGGGACACATCAATTTCTCCTAATTTGATGTATAAATTTGACATTAATTCCAATAAAATTCCCACCTGGATTTTTTAATTCAACCTGAGAAACTGACTAAAATGCAAATGAAAAGTGTAAATATCTAAAAATATCCAAAACAACTCTGAAAAAAAAAATGAACAAGGAGGTGTGACTTGCTCTTTAAAATATCAAGTCATTATAAAACTTTAGCAATTAAAACAGTTTGGTACTGGTTCAAGAATGTTCAAAGAGATCAGCTGAGTGGAATAGAAAGCCCAGAAATAGACTCATGCATTTAGGGGATCTTGGTCTATAAAAGAGGTGATACTTAAATCAGGGTGAAAAGATGGATGAATTGATAAATAATGTCGGGACAATTTACTTACCATATGAAAAAATAAAATTAAGATCTCTGTTCCACACAAAACAAAAAAGCAAATTTCAGATAGGCTAAGCTTGAAGTGTAAAAAAACCAAAGCTTTAAAATTGAAGAAAATATTGGGACTATCTTTAGGATCTTGGGTCACAGAAGATTTCTTAAACTAGACACAAAAAGTACAAATCATAAGGGCAAAGAACTGACATTTGACTACATTAAAATTTTTTGTATGACAAAAGACATATTCAAAGTGTACTGAAAAGTACAAACAACTCAATAGATGGACATAAAATGTGAACAGAAACTGAAGGGACTAGGATACTCAAATGTTTTGTCAACATGTGAAAAGATGCTCAACATTATAGGTAATTAGGAAAAAAAGACATAAAATAGTGAGATATCGCGCATCACGAATTTAGGGTTGGCATAAAAGTTGGGGAAAGGTAAAACTCTAAAACTACTGGCATAAGTATAAATGAGTGTAATCACTTAGGAGAACAATTGGAAGAATGCTGTAATGTTTAAAGAACTTCCAGGTTTATAGAAACTCTTGTATATGTATTCAAAGAGACATGTACAGAGATCCTCATTGTCAATTCATTAGCAACAAGCAACAACAACGACGACAAAAAGTTCACTAATAGGAAAATGAATGAGTAGAATTTTAAGTAAAATGTGGTAATCCATAGAAGTGGTTAAAAAGAACTAGATCTAAATAGATCAACACAAATAGATATCAAAAAGGTAATATTGAGAGAAAAAAGCAAGATACGTAATTCACACATTACAAAGCCATTCTTGAAAACTGAAAACATGGAACATTGTACATTTATACACACACACACACACACACACACACATAATGTTCATTTATAGATATTTACACAAAATTATAAAATAATTAACTGGAGATATACACTTTGGTAGTCAGCTCTTAAGATGGCTCACAATGATCCCTACCTCCTAGTCTTCATGCCCTTGTATAATCTCCTCTCCTTGAGTTTGGCTTGGATTTAGTGACTCCCTTGTAATAAACAGAAGTGATAAAATGTCATTTCCAAGATTAAGTATAAAAAACAGACTTTCCTCTTGTTGGTTCTGGCTGTTCTAGCTCTGATGAAGAAAGTTGCATGTTGTGAGCAGTTCCATGGAGAGGCCTATGTGTCCAGGAACTGAGGGCAGCCTGTAGCCAAGAGCCAGGAAGGAACTGAAGCGCTTAGTCTGACAATCCTCAAGGAACTGAATCCTGCCAACAAACACTGAATGAGCTTGGAAGCAGATTCTGCCCCAGTTGAACCTGGAGATGACTGTAGACCCAGCTAACACCTTGACTGTGCCCTTGTGAAAGGTCCTAAGCCAGAGGATCTGGCTAAACCACGCAAATTCCCGATTTACAGAAACTGTGATAAGAAATGCTGTTGTGTTAAGCCACTAAGTTTTGGGGTAATTTGTTATGCAGCAATAGATACTATTACATCGAATGATGAAGATTATAGTCTGGATTAGGGAGGTGGTAGGAGGGAATGGGATTAGAGGAAAGATAAAGGGGAATTTTTAAAATTACTTTTATAAAAATGATTTTAAACAAACATGACAAAATGTTAATAATTGCTAAAATCTGGGTTGTGAGTCCACAGGTGTTTGGTACATAATTACATGTGCTCTTCTGGTTTTTTTTAATTTCTCGAAAAAAGAATAAATTCCCAGTCCCAGACTAAGAAAAACCTGGGGTTAAGAAGTTATCTTCTAGTTCTAGATATGAGAAATACACTTTTTGTTTTCAACTTCAGTTCCACAAAATTGTTGGAGTCTTTCTTGGTATATTCTTTAACTTATTATTTCATTTATTCTCTAGAGCTATTTGCAGGAGATAATGGAAAATAGAGTGAACTCATTTAAATTCTAAATTCAAAATCACCAGATTTCAGGAATGGTGACTCTATAGACAGGAGGAATTAAAAATGGAAGGGGAATTGATTTACTTTTGAAAATTATTTCATGCCAAAGAGGTATAATGAGACAAGTGTAACAATTATCCTGCAATTCAACTTACATTTTGGTCTTTTCTTCTTTTGTCTTTAAGATAAACCAACTTTAAAAATGTTTATTTCACAAGAATTAAATTCAAAAAGTTGGTATATGATAAAGTAGCAAATTATTGGATATATCATTTTTATTATATTTTGCTACCTATGCACTGTTCCTCCTGCATTCTGGTGATTTACTATAACTAATAATATATATTTAAATCATTTGGGTCTTTCGAAAAAGATATTACTTGTGATAATTTAATAATTATGCAACTTCAAATGTTAGGCTTTAATTTTAAGGCTCATTCTCACATTTTATTCCTTTTCTTTGGATTAGCTATTTTATGAAGGCCGTCTTGAGTTCCTCTTATGGAAAATCCAGCATAACGGTGTTTCTTTCATTTCATAATGAATGGTACAATTAAGATTTAATTAGAAGCACATTAGTGAGGAATTGAAAGCTACTCTGAACCTGTAAATGAAATGTTATAGTTTTAAATTGCTCACATGTTGCAACCCACCCTCTCTAAAAAGCTACCACACGTAAACTTAATTTGAGATGAAGCTTTTAAAAATAACATGATTGCTTGTTACATTGGACCTCTTCCTTGTCTTGTGCCTACCAAAACTCATTTTATCTAAAAAAGAAAGACAGATGCTTCAAGGAAGAAAAGGGGAGTTTTCACTACATTTGCTTTACAAAGAACATCCTGTACAAGTATTTAAGGGTGAGAATACCTTACTCTCATTAATGCATGTCCTACCTGCTTCTCCCCTCTTTTCATAGCCTCACAAAGAAGCACATTTGGGAGGAGGTAATTTATCCATCACATATGAATCAATTTTGAATAAATATGTAGCTTTATACTTAAAATAATGCTTTAAAAAACTAATACTTCCTATTAGAATTTGTATCTTCATTATTGCTTTTAATCCCATTAACTTATTATTTTTTTTTTTTTCAGATTTAGGTGTATCATTTCCAAGACTGAAGTAGAGGGTACATTTAAAAATGATATTGCAATTATGAGCTGGGATTAATTACTTTTCTGAAAGGTAGAATGGAATAGCAACTTAGCGTAGAGTTTTGAGCCTTAGTGAATAAAGTAAGAGAGAAGAATTCAAGGCTGCTGAAAATGACCTACTGATATGTCTTGGCTATAGGAAGAGGAGTGGCTTTGCTTCAAACTGGATTTCAGCCAATTATGTGTATAAATGCCTAGAGCTTGGAAGGTTTCAGACAGCTTGGACTGAAAGTAGAGAATTAATATATTAGAAACCTTTTCTACCTATCTTGTTCTGTACATCTGGGTCCAGAGGGCCTAATCATGGGATGAAGCAGAGAAATAACCAAGTGCTTGTGATCATTATGGAAATGAGGGCTGGAAGGAAATCCTACACATCCAAGGTCTTGACATTTGCAGGATGATCCGGAATTCATTCTCAAGGCGGTACATTCCTAGAAACAATTTATCACCCACGTGTCTCTGTCATTAAGGCAATGTATTGTCCTAATCAATATATCTTCTAATAATGGGTGGATATTTTAATATATTTTAAAAGGAAAGTAGAAGGATTTTTCCAGAGGTCATTATTTTAGAGAGATGGCTAATTATCTCATGTTTATAAATGTCCAGGAAAGGTGATTTTAATAACCTTGAGCCTTAAATTTCTCTTTCTACAGTCTTTAGAATATAAAAGAAATAATCATAGCCATATATAAATTTATTAAAATCACATTTCTCCCAGGATGGGATTCATTTACCCAGAATTTAACCAATCACTATATATATGTGTGTGTGTGTATGTGTTAACCTGAGCTTAAGATCAGCCTGGAATAATAGGCTTGCTGCCTTGACTTGATGTAATTGCATTCTAAAACAAAGACATTTGATGTTTGAGGTAGCTTTGTATCAGGTAAACTTACGATTTCCTTTAGACTTTATGAAATATTGGAGACAGCTTATGGATCTTCAGTTCTTCCCTTACGGATTCATAGATGTCCAGGGACCACAGACTGGAAACTATTGGTTTAAAGGACAGAAACAACTGAGTCACTGCTTGCCCATTATTATCATTTCAGACACTATAAAAACTGAGTTGAATCTTTGTAAAGCCAATCTGGATAATTAACATGTTTGAATATGAGGATGGCTTAAAATCCAGGAATATATTTGTCACAGACAATTAAATTCTCTTTATGTAAGAATGGCACAAATAATGAGCTATATTAAAAATAACACACTCACGGTATGAATTGAAGGGAGCCCCCAAAGGCCCAATTGTCTTAAAATTCTTTTCTTTACCTAACCCATCTTAATACCATCCTCTTCCTTTTCTCCAGCATGGGCTCAAGTAGGCTACAATTTAAGATCGATTTTCCATTAGGAAGAAAGAGAAGGAACTTTCAACCCATTGTTTCCTACCCAGTCTCTCTTCTCTGCAAACTTCTCCCTTTCCCTCACACGCACATGGTCATAGGATAGCCTCCCAGGAGACATGTTTATAAATTATGGCTGCTTAATTCTCATTCTGGCTACAGTTTGGGCTGAACAGAGACTCAGTCTTGGAAAATTTGGAATCGGGAGTACAAGAATCTGGTCTTTGTGAAGGTTGAAATCTTTAATGCAGGAAATATAAAAATGGAGTTGTGCAATCATATTTTCTACCATGAATACCGGGGAATTAAAGAGATATATAGAGTGAAACAAAGACAGAGAGAATGTCTGGTGCTTAGTTCCAGTCCCATCCTGAGACGTGGTCTTAGTTTCATCCTTATATTTTCCTCTTTTTGCTTAAGTTAACTTGAGTTGGTTTCTGTTTCTTGAAACCAAGAGATCCAACAGATAGACTGTCTTGATGGAAACCTATTGGCAAGTCCTACAGTCACATTATTGCTTCTATTAGATCAGCCAGTAGTTATTCTCAAATACACAGAGAAACCAGTCTGAAGATCTAGGAATACAATCAAGGTATTCCAGGAGAGTCAAAATGAGATCTTGATTTATATCTGACAGGTCCAAGATTTATATGTGTGTGTATAAATAAATATGTGTGTGTGTGTATGTGTGTCCGTATTTCTCTGCTGTAAAACCAAGTAATAATTAAATAGTTGTCGTAATCTTTAAAATGTTAGCAGACTAATAAGAAGAAATGGAAAGGCAAGTATCTTTCCTATGGTACTCAGAGAAGCAGAATAGTTTGTGTGTGTGTGTGTGTGTGTGTGTGTGTGTGTGTGTGTGTGTGTGTGTCTGTGTATGTGTAATTTCTTTCTCTAATTTTTGGGAGGAAAAAAAAGGGGCCTGTCCATAGTTTTATCATTCAAATACAGAAAGCATAGCTCTCTATTCTTCATATAAAGCTAGGGTGGACGCAGCTGGAAAGAACTGGATAATTATAGTATCAATCAGAACAGGGGAGATTAAATGACTTTAGTTGAATAGAGCAATTGGGAAAAATTAGAATTGGAAGGAAAATAAAATAGTTTACAAAAGAAGCAAACAATTTAACACTGACCCACTATTCAGGTAAGCACAGTGGAAGGATGATAACAAGTAGTAGTTGTTCCAAATGTTGCCATAGGTGAACGGAAGAACATCCACTCCTCTGAGACATGGACATTCATATACTTTACTTTGTAACAATTATTTCCTTCTGTTTCTGTTGTCATGTACACAGTGAATATGACTTACAAAGAATATTTAAAATTTCATATTAAAAAAGGCATGCTGTATAGAAACACCATCTTATTGATTTCTCTAGTAATCTATATATCTCAGGAAATTAAATGGGTAACCAACAATAAATAATAAAATGTACTCTGAAACTGTCAAGAGATACATAAAATCCATATGTGGTTATTAATAAGTGCTGAACAATTAATTAGGACATCTGTATTAGTCAGGGTTCTCCAGAGAAAAAGAACCAACAGGATGTATGTATGCGTGCGTGTGTGTGTGTGTGTGTGTGTGTGTGTGTGTGTGTGTAGAGAGAGAGGGTAAGAGAGGGAGAGGGAGAGAGCTTAAGATAGAGAGATAGATTTATTATAAGGAATTGCCCCATGTGACTATGGAGGCTAAGAAGTCCCAAGATCTGCATTTGGCAAGCTTGAGACTTATGAGAGCTGTGTGTAATTATAGTCTGAGTCTAAAGGCCTGAGAACCAGGACAGCCAATGGTGTAAATTCCAGTTTGAAAGCTGGCAGGCTCAAGACCCAAGAACAACTGATGTTTAAGTTCAAGTCTGAAGGCAGGAAAAAAAAAATCAATGCCCTAGCTCAAAGCAGTCAGGCAGAAGGAATCTCTTTTACTAAGACTTTTTGTTTAATTTAGGTCTTCAATTGATTGGACGAGGCTCACTCGCATTAGGGAGGGCAATCTGCTTTACTCAGTACAGTCATTCAAATGTTAGCTTATACAGAAACACCCTCACAGACGTGCCTTGAATAACGTTTGACCAAATGTCTGGACACTCCATGGTCCAGTCAAGTTGATATATAAAATTAATCATCGTAAGTCTATCCCTTGTCAACTTGGCATCCATATGCATTTCCTTAAATCAAACTTAATCTCTGAGTAAAGACAATAACAAAATCATAATTCTACGTAGCTTAGTACAACTGTACTGCGTGTAACCAAAAACATACTAACCCCTTCCCCAGTAAAGGTAGTAATGTCCTTGAGCGATGTTTACTCTCCTCCTTGATATCCCACAACTTAAATTCTATGACGTAAAATTAACAATACTTAAATACTATGAGATCAAGTAAACAGACCTTATACAATAAGGAAATAAGGGAAAAAACAAAGATTTTATATATATACATACACACACACACACACACACACATACACATTCATAACAAAATAAAAAGAATAATCATGGCAATTATAGTCCTCATTTCTATAACTAGTCATGTGTTCATAGCTGGTATTTATAACTACTTTCTTCCCCTAGTCATTCTGTATTCCCTTTGCCTTCAGCAAACACTTCAGCTGATCATGGTTCTTTACCTGGTTAGGTGACCCAAATCTTCATTCCTGAGGGGTTTGGGCCATTAATAGTCCTGTCTGGATTGGGCTGTTGTAGTTTTTCATTGGCCTTAATCACAGGGCATGGTAATACTAAGATCGCCTTAAGGACATCCTCTTCCTTACCTGCACTGTGAAGCAGCAGTCCAATTTCCCGCTGGTCGTCAGGATCAATCACCCTAGCCAGCACAGCTACCCCCTTCTTTGACTGTTGATTTAGACACATGGAGTGTCTAGGCAGCAGTTTTAACTTCCGGATCAATAGAATCGTTGTATCTCCTGGTAGAAGCATTCCTCCCATTGGAACTAAGACCTCTAGGCCAGCAGAATATAAGGTCACAGAAACAGGAAGCAAAAATTTTGCTACTGGGTCACTAGGGGTAATAGTAACTGATGCCACTCCCATTTCCACCCCTTGATTCCTGGACCTGGGAATTCTGGCTATGGGAGGAACAGCACCATATATTAGTTACCTAATTAACAGATTTTCCTGTTATATTAGGAAGTGTATTCAGTGATCAGAATTTGGTTACTGATAATATACAAACACTGAAGCATATGTATCTATGTATATTTCTATTCATTTATTTATTGAGCAAATATTTACTTAAAAATATATTGATACAGACTTGAAGTTCTAATAAGATTCATCTATTAGAAATATACATTTACAATCAGACAGTCTGTCAGGTAAATGTGATTAAACATCATTGTTTTAAAAATATCTCCTAATGCAGAGGCTATAATATATTCTATTTGGGGATGGGAAATTTGGAAATAAGATTGGCCATAGAGTGAATAAATGAGACTCTGTGCAAAGTGTCATAAATGAACACATGATTTACATGTTCCATGTATTCAGGTCATTCTAGTCAGTCATGCAGAGTTCATGGTCATTAAAGTTAATTTACTTCATTTTTTTGCATATTAAAAATGAGGAAAATAAAAGTATAAGATTCCACTCATGCATTTAAAGCAGATATGCATTTGCATTACATATATTCAATGTAATAAATGTACTGAGCACCTACTATGTGCAAGACATCAGGCCATGTACTTCTGAGGATATAAATATAAATAGAACACAGTTCACATTCTTCATGAGGTTATTGTGTGATGACTGGGGCATAAGAGACACATTCTAATTACTTTAATAAAGAGTGAGGTAAAACAGAGGACACCGCCATTTAAGACAGCAAGTTAAATGCATGCTTAGATCTGTTCCTTCCTGAAATCCCACCAAAATGACAAAAGGATTTTTAAAAAGACACACAAAGACATAGAGAACAGGAAGGGTGAAAATGAAATAAGAATATTGGAAGCTGGAAAGCAGATGGACTAATGGCAACTGACTTAGGAGAACTAGCAATGCTGAATCGTAAGCCTGCATTGGGAAAAAAGCAGTGAATTACATTATAGAATACTCAAACAACGAAGGAAGTGGGGGACCTCAGGTACCTCTGAAAATGTAGGTGAAGAAGGAGCTAAAACAGGATGATCGTTTGAAAGTCTGTTTACAATACTGTCCCTACAACTTTTTTTCCACTCTGATTCCAGCACAATACCCTGAAGTTCTGATCTCTGGAGAGAGAAAAGCAGAGGGATTCTGGACCAAGAGGCACAAACAAATTTGAGGGCAGGAGTGTTTTAGTGAAAATGGGATTAAATAAAAGTTTACTGAATGTGGAGACTGACAGTCTTTTTCCACTACCAGGATCTCTAAGTGCTGAGAGCCAAATAGCATACTTGCAGAGTCTCCTCTGGAGAGTATGATCTGCCAAGAGGAAAGAACTAAAATATTGATGTCTTCAATTCTTTGTTTTGGGTGACTATTCTGTTCACTGTAAGATGTTTAGCAGCATTCCTGGGCCCTACCCACCGGTAGATAACAGTAGCACCCCTCCTCCAGTTGTGATAACCAAAATTGTCTCCAGACATTGCCAATGTCCCTGGAGGGTGGTGTCACAGGCATTGCTACCAGTTGAGAAACATTGGCTTATAGTGATGCCCACAGTCAAAAATCCCTATCCATGAGGTTCCATTCAGCTTTGTAGTGCCTTTCTCTTAATATAAGCAGATAGCCAAAGTTCTCAGACATTCAGAGATAAATTAAGAAAAGAGCTGCTTGGAGGAAACAGGCTGTGAGAAAATAAGGAGGAGGAGGAGGACGAGGACGAGGATGAGGAGAAGGAGAAAGAGAAGAGAGGAGGGGGAGAAGGAGAAGGAGAAAGAGGAGAAGAAGAAGAAAACTGTAAAAAGAAGATGTAGCATCTATAAAACAAGAGGAGGACATGGTGGGGTGGGGGAGCATCAGCCTGAGGCAGAGTATTGGAACCTGAGTGAGGTAAGGGTTTCCACTCAGGAGAGGGGCAGAAATAACTGGGAGTTTGCTTATATTTAGAAGGATTGATCAAATAAGTAACTACATTAAGGATAATGGGCATCTGGTTTTTCACTGTCAGAGAAGGAAGTTGCAAATATGAAAAGAGACAAAAGTAGAATGAACTCTGTAGTGTTAGGTTATTAGTGTTAGATTATTGGTTAGATTATTAGTTAGCAATATTAGTAGCTGGAAATACATGTAGGTATAAACATAAACATGTATGTTTATATATGTATTGTACATACATGCACGTTTATGTATTTGTATGCGCGTGTGTGTGTGTATTTTCACTGGCTCTGTCCACTGAGAAGGCCTAGTAGTAGAGGACACTCATGATCCAGATTGTGGCTTCTAAATACCATTCTCCACTAAAAGGAACCAAGAACAACTGGAGAAATAGCTGATTCCACCATTAGGGCAGGAAAAGCACAAGTTTAGCCTGGGTCATCTTATGCCAGAAAGTAAGGATGTGCTCAAATGATGGGGACATGTCAAGAACATACAGAAACCAGCTTGAATAGGCTCCCACTGGCCAAATTTGGGACAATTTGAGCGATATTGTTACACAAATAAAATTTCCTACTAATTTCTTGGTAATAAAAATGAAATAAAATTTAGCCAGCACAAGCAAACATAGGAAGACAAAATAATAATCAAATAGATTGGGTAAAAAATAACTCTAAAAACCCTCAGAAACAGATTAGCACCATAAACTGAATAGGAGTTAGTATAGTTGCTCTGCAATTTACAAGGCAAAAAACGGGAGCAGGATGACAAAAAACAGCCAAGAAATAATTTTCTAGCAAACTTGTTAGATACTTGTCAGAAAATCGTTTTCCAGGTCACTAGCTTAAATGCTTTCCATAGCCCAGCAGTGGTGGTATCAAGCCGCTAGTTAGAGTGTCCACTACGATTGCCTTGGGCACGACAGAAACTGGATGAGAGTGTGAAGTTGAGAGGATTTTCCAGGTTTCTGCACTGGATTCAGGTTTGTGCAGCACCCTGGGAACCCTTTCGGTTCCGAGTAAACCTGGACATCAGCCACCCTGGGACCAGCCTGTAGAAAGCATCGCTGGCCAGGGGGGGACTATTTATATTTAAATGAAATGAAATTAAATATTCAGTTCGTCGGTCGCAGTAGTTACAAGTGCTTTACAAACACAAGTGGCTAGTGGCTACTGTATCACACAGCACAGATATAGAATCTTCCCATCACCGCACAGTCTACAGGATAGAGCAGATGTAGCCAATTTACAGTTAAAAAAAAAAAAGCTTGGAAGTCAGCGCCACTACTAAAAATGATAAACAGACATTATTACTCTTTTCAAGTTAGATGACGGGGGAAAATTATTTTAAGAAACACCAAATAAAAAA
>NW_011888839.1:175018-200858 GCF_000151845.1 Pteropus vampyrus
TCCCTGCTGGAAAGAACCTTATAGGGTCTAGAGTAGGAAGGGTTTAAGTGTGTTAGGGCTGGTGGGAGTCACAAGGTGTGGGCCAGTATTCCTTGTAAAGGAAAAACATGAGGAATGACTTTGGGATTGAGGAGTGGGAAAGTTCTTGTGTTGAGAGCACAAGTAGTCTCATAAAAATGTGGTTGGAATTATTTAATAAATTATAGTTGATTTACAAAATATAGACTTGTATGTAGTTCCATCCTGGTTTAAGTCTGTCTGCTAAGACTTAGTATAAATCTCTCTTTTAATTTGTGTTAAATAAATCCTGTGGTCAGTCTTTCTGTAAAGAGCTGGTTTTCAAGGTAGTTTAAATAAATTTAGGCTTACAGGCAGCATTTTTCAGGCATACTTCTACTGGTATAACAAGGGGAAATGTGTACATATCTCACTATGATTTTAAAATAAAGCCCCCAAGACTTGACCCTGTCAAATATAGCAGAGTATGATATGGCATCATATTCTGTTTTGCACAAAGGTAAATTGTTTGGTGGACAGAAAGACTGAATCATGATGCAAAGCTTGGATGTTATGAGGCAGAAAATGCTTTTCTCATTTATATAGATACTGTGGAATTAGGAAGAAGTTAAAAAAATACCACAAACTCTAGTAGTACAGCATTATGGGCATCACCCAATCTGTGTATGAATTTCCACATGAATTCCCCTTCTCAGTGTTGGGGTGGCTGAAACTTCCTTCTCCTTTGTGTCTCTCAGATTCTACCAGTGGTCTGGGCCCTGGATTGCCTCACCCTTGTGTGAGAGGAAGAGGGTAAAGAGAAAAAGAGGCAGAAAAACCCTTTCCTCAATCTGCATTTCCTCTTCAACACATCCTTAGACTTTGGTTTCTTTTCCCTCCTTTTCTCAGAGCTGCATGTGGTATATTAGTTTAAAGGCATGATTTCTACAGTTCTAAGGTACTTCATGGATTTAATAGGCTTTTTTGGATTGGTTTGGGAATTGAACTGTCATGTGTAATAATGAACACATGGAAAAGTGTGTTCTGAGTTTCTTAGGAGTGAATTTGAAGGACTCAGTTGTCATTTTTGGTGTGGATTGGGAGTTATTTTTGAGAGTAATATATTTTCTTTGACTTACTTAGATTTACTCTTTCATTTAAATCAGTTTAATCAGAAAGCACATGCTGTTCTTAAATATCGGGCTGGTAAAAAGATGCAGAAGGAAAAGGAGGTTTAAGTCCAGGCCTCAAACTTTCAGTGTAGTTGGGGAAATAGAATAAACCTATATTGAGAAAAGAGAAATAGGAAAAAAAATGATCAATGTCAATGTGAATGTGTAAATTGTATAATAGCAAGTAGAGCAAAAGGGTCAAGGAGATGCAGAATTAAAAGAGGGCACAGAGCAAGGTGAGGTTAATCAGAGAAAGCCTATAAGCTGAATTTTGAACAAAACATACTTTCTTACCTCCTTAGGGTGAATTCATGTCCATTGATTGAGAGAAGAAGGGAATATAACAAGGAGAAAAAGAATCAAGGGTAGAAATTAGCAAGCTATTTCTGTGGTACAGCAAGCTAATTCATTTAACTGTAATAAAATTATCTGAGAATTCTATTATCACTTCCTCTTGGACTTACTGGGACAAGGATCACATATGTTTTATTATCTCGAGGTAAAGAATACAGTGATTTGTGGAACCTGAATGTAGACCTAATGGATTCCCCTTTCCTTAGAATCATACTTTCTTCTTTTAGTTTAAACTGATAGGGATATGGTTTCATTGAGCTGTTCAGCGTCATCAGAGTTGTTGTCAGGATGCTTTGGCCCTCCAAATACAGGAGAGAGTGGAAAATGCAAACAAGGTCAGTTTTCCTGAGAAAGCAGAGTAGATGAGATCTAGGGCATCTATAGAGAGAGGAGCCTTTGACTTTCTGTAACAGGAAGGTAGAGGGAGAGATTGGATATAGAGGTAGGCAGATCACAGTTTCACTTCGCTTCTGTTTTCACTGTCTATTAGGAGGCTTGATCTTTTCTTGAGAGTAAAGGGTGAGAAGGATATCAGAGTTTCAGGGAGAGTTGAGAAGATTGGAATAGTGTTTCTAAAGAGAGAAGAATGAGCTGACAGGAAAGTGAGGAGTGCAGTTTGAGATTATCGATTTATTGTGGAAATACTCTGCTTGTTTGTTCACTTTTGCCAAACAGGCATGCTGAAAGTTGGGTCCATTGTGGTTAGGGTTCTGCTAAGTGGTTATGACAGATTTGAGTAGGAAGAATTCTAAATATAAACCAAAGACCATTGCTTTTTGGTTATATACTAGGTGTTGGGAATATAAGCATATAAGACAGTTTTCGTCTGGAACCTAGGCATATATATAGGTGGATATCATGTATTAAGAAACTGAGCCTCAGAGTGATTAAGGAACTTATCCAAGGTCATGTAGTGGAAAAGGCTAGATTTGAATCCAGAACGATACTACGACCTATTTCATATAGTCGTTATAAGAATTAAATGAGTTATGCATTTGGAGCATTTGGAACTGTTAGGTACTCGATGAGGACATTGTCATTGGGATTATTCATCACTCCCCTTCTATTTTCACCATTGCCACCATCTTTTCATCATATCCGAACTATGGAAATGGTCTAATTATTTTCTGCCTCCTCACCCTACATATTGTGATCTAGATATAAGTTCCCCGAACTCTGCTTTTTATGTCATTCTCCTCAAAAATCTTAAAAAGTTTTCCACTGTCTGACTCTCATGGCCTCAAGACTCTTCATAACTTTGCCTAACTTCTCCCTCTGTAATGTCTCTACTTTCACAGAGGTACCCTCCATTCTAGCTGTATTGGCCTAATGAACACCCCTTGAATACCACGTAATCATTCCTACTTTCACCCACTGATAATTTTATTCTCCCATTTTAGAATCCTCTTCCCTTTCTCAGTATAGGGCTTAGTTTAAATCTTGCTACTTCTGTCTGAACTCTTCACAATTTCCCCCAACTATACTGATGTCTTCTTCAACTGAACTGTTTCACTCATTGACCGCTCATACAGGCTATGCTGTATATTGATTTTTTAAATAGCCAGTCATAAGCTTATGAAGATTCAACTTAAATAACTGATTACATTTAGCCAAGTACACTCACTTAGGGTACTTGAGATTGGCTGCAGGGTAGCTGGGTGAAATGGCATATATCAGTTACTAGGTACCAGAAGTTGTGCTAAGTGATTAACATATGTTACTTTCTTTTAATACTGTACCGATAAGACTCATGATTATGAAATTGAACCTCAGAGAAGTTACCTCAGCTGCCCAAAATTACCAGCTAGTGACCGAGACTTGGCTGACTCTTAGGCCATGCTTTGATATTTAAGAAGTGATAATAGAAAATTTCATCTGTGACCGATATTGCTCTGAAAGCAATTCCAAGAAAGAGACTTTTAGAATGTTTTTTTCAGTTCACTATTTTAAAAGCAAACATTCATTTGGATGTATCTCTTAATGAGATGACAAAACTAAGCCACTGAGAAGGTAACCATCCTATGAACATTAGAAATTTTAAAGCAAGAATTCTGCCAGTAAGTCTTCCTCCCTTCCTTTTCTCACCCCACATGGCCGATCACTTCTAGAGTTATCACTTTCTCTTTTATTGCTCATCACTATTTAATTCCTTATCTTCATGTGTCTGGGGAGGTTCTTGAAGCCCCAGTGTTGATAGCCATACCGTATAGTTTTTATATCCTCAAAACTCCAGGATTCTTATAGTGCCTGGTAAGTAGTAGGTTTTAATTAACTTCAAAAGAATAAAGTGTCAGCAGGACTTAGTTCCTTGCTTGGGGCAAAAGGGAAAGGAAATAGACAAGGATCAAATAATTTAGGAACTTGGATTTATTATTTGCATAGCATGAATTTCATTATTAAAATGATCTGTGGAAAGCATATTCTATTTGTGTACAAACTATTTGGGTACAAACTGGATATTTCGCATTTTCTTAAGTATTATAAGATTTTGAACCAAAAATTGTTTAGAAGATGAAATTAAATGTTTTATGATCATTTACCCACCAGATTTTAAAAGTCAGGTAAATAGCATATGTTCATTGTAGAAAAATTTAAAGTTATGTAAAAGAGGCAAAAAAAAGAAAAGAAAAGAAAAATCACCATATTTCCATTATTCAGATATAACCACTGCTACATTTTGGTGATTAGCTTTTTAGGATTTTTTTCTATACCTAAAAAGTAAGAAATAACGACATGCAATTGGGCTTAAGTTGTTCAGATTTTACTGTAGGAGCAAGTACTTAAGAAGCAAAAATTTTCTTCCCTTGTAAGTAAACCTGGAATCAATAAGTGTTAGCTTTTGTTTTATTGTTATTGGCATCCTTATTTGATTGTATCCAATGAAATGTTAAAATGCTTAGCATCAATATTTTAATTATTTTTAAAAGTTTTTTTTTTTTTTTTTTTTTTTTTGTTTTTTTTTTGCCTTAAGTTGTTTGGGAACTTTTTATACTGATCGTATTTTTTTTTTAATCTTTTTTTTGGTTACAGAATACTTCAGAGAGTCTTAGTTGTGCCAGAAGTCTCTTAATGGCAGATAGAATGCAAATAGTTGTGATTCTGTCTGAGTTTTTTAATTCCACATGGCAGAAGGCAAATTGTGCAAGTAAGTAATTTTTTCATTTTCATGATGCAGTTATGCTTTAATAGCATAGATGTCAGAGTTTATTTTAATGAATTTTGAAGTGTTTGAATCAATATAATACTGTATATTACTATGTTTAAATGAACCATGATTAGCATCATGGTTTATTAGTGGGAACTACTTGGGCAAGTTTTGAAAGGCAGGGAAGTGCAGTAGTTAACAACATGAGCTTTGCAGTCAGAGAGATCTGGATTTAATTATTATAAGATTTGCCACTTACTAGCCCTAACTTACTGGTTGTAAGACCTTGAGTAAGTAACTTTGCCTCTTGGAACTTCAGTGTCCTCATTTGTAAATTAGTAGTATTAATGGAACCTGCCTTATACAATTGTTTTGAGAATTAAAGGAAATAAATTGTGTAAAGGTACTTAACTCAGTATGTAGCACATAGTTAAATGTTCTAATAATTCCGACATTTATAATCTGTCAAATGGTGGTAGAGGTGATAACATCTATCAGTTTTGCAGGTTTGTATGTATTTACATAGTAAAATGAGATCTATTTTCAGGCATTCTTTGGAAAAATTAAAATCAGTATTTCAATTCAGAAGTGTTTTGAGTACCAACTATTTATAGGCAGTTCTTGTTTTCTGTGCCTTATAATTTAGTGAGGGAGAAAGTTATATTTACAATACAACTTAAGGCAGACAAATAAATGCTTTAATAAAGTTATAGAGTCCTTGGGGGAAGTAGAAAATAAATTGGGGAGAATTTGAAATGACTTCCCTGAGGAAGTACCTTTTCATTGTACACCTATATGGCTGGGCATGATTTCAATAAGTAGAGATGAAAGGAAGGACATTACGATAGAGAGGCATCATGGACAGAGGCACAGAGGTATAAAAGAGTAGAAGATGTTCCAGGGTCCTGGAAGCACAATGGGAGATAAAATTGGAAAGGGAAAGTAGGACCTTGACTGACTGATCTGGTAGTTTCTCTCTTATCCCAACATTTTTCACGCTGCTTAGAACACCAGCATATTATTAAAAATGTTTATGTACTATAGTATCTTGGTGGTTTATAATATACATGGAATATTAAAGGCAATGAGAAGTACTGCAGGTTAAAAAAAAAAACTTTTTTTTTTTTAACATCGTTTAACCTAGCTCTTTTCAAGTTTTCTTTTTTAACTACAAAGATCTTCCCCCTTTTTTTTTTTCATGGAACCCCATTGGAAGAGGAAGAGAGACCTGTGAGGAAGTTATTACAATAGTTTATGCAAGAAGCAAAGAAAATATGAAGTGGGGCGTGGGCTGTGGAAGTAGAAAGGACAGGATGGATTAAGAAATCTCTAAATCACGTCATTAAGGAGTTTAACTTTCTGAGAGTTTAACTTTTCTAAGGATTCGTGTTTTTATTTAGTTCATGTAAAGAAAAACTGTAAATGGGAGAAAGACCCCCTGTGAAGTTTCTTTTCCATTGCAATATACCATGTTTATTGAATAGTGATTCCCTAAATTTTGTCTCTATTAATTCAAATTTTCTGTTAATTTGAATAGAAACTTGGTGGACAGTTAACTTTTTTAAAAAGCAAAACCATTGTGGTTCTTTTTTGGAGTAAAAATTTCCATATAAATGTATAACAGTAAATTATAAATATGATCGAATAGAGTTTGTTTAACCTATCTAGAAGAGCTGTTTTTAAATATTCTTAAGCCCTTTTGAAAAATCCACTGATAACAAAAAAAATGTTAATTACAAATAATTTAAAATCAGTTAATTAGAGTAAGTGGAATATGTATTAGAGTTTACTTCTTTTAACTAATATGACTTTATATATTTGAGAGGTAAGGTATCTTTAAAAGGTATTTTGTAATGAAGACTTCATTAATTCAAAGTAGCTTTCTTCAGTTATTAAAAAACATTTTACTACATATTTACTCAATAGTCTAAAAAGTATTTACTCAATATTCTTTAGAATAATTTCTTAGGGTACCTTGTTTTTTTTTTGTGAGATATTCTGTCTTGAAAATATTCCTTGATTGAATTTCTTCTGAACAAATGAAATGCTTACTTCCCAATTAAAATTAATTCGTCCAAGACTTATGGTCAAGTGAAAGAAGCAAGGTGCAAAGAAGTTATGACACTTTTTTAGGGAATTAGACAGGTGAGTGGGCAGGAAAGAAAAGATTTAGTTTTCATTCTACTTACCTTCGTACCCTTGAATTTTATGCCATATGCATTTAATACCTATTCAAAAATATGTAAAATTTAAAAATTATCAGAATGTCCAAATCTAGGGTTAGTATTTATATAGTAGATGTAATAAGAGAGCTGAGCTATTTTCTTTTCCAGAATTATGCATTAAAAAATTATCTTCCTTATGTCGTTTCATTCACATTTAAAATTTTTATCATAATTTATATTCTGTATTTTAAATGGAAATAAAATAGTTCTATCAATTTGTTCTTCTTAGTTGTTTTCTCTTGGGCATTCTAAAATAGTCCTCTAAACTACATTTGAATAATCTTTACAAAATTATCTGGGAACACTTCTAATTATGTTCTCTGCAAAATCTATTTAATAAAGATAATGTGAACATTTTAAAAAAATTTAAAGAATTGTTCAAATATTTTAAAATTTTTACCAAAATTTAATAATTTTAAATTTTAATAATTTGTTTCTCTTCAGCAACATGGTCTTCTCTTACAAAGTAGAGAGCAAAGAAATTTGTAGGAAGGAAAAAATGAGGAACTAAAAGGAGGTAACAATTTATCAATTAAATTGAATAATATTTCATAGCCCTTGTCTTACTTGAGTTTCACAATAAGCCCTATAGGGTAGAATGAGGGCTCAGAGAATGTAAATGAACTACACATCAGGAATCTAGTAAATTCAAAAAGCTTTAAGATTGTTCATCTGAGTGGACAGTGTTCATGAGTTAACGCCTAATTTTGTTTTTTGTTTTTTTAAATTCTGTTTGACACATTCATTTTAAGAAATACAAATGCACTTAAATTAACCCTACAGAAGTTTAATATTTATGCTACATACATGTTTGATATTATGGAAAACCTAATCTTTTACTAAAAATATAAATGTAAAACTTTTTTTCCGTAAAAACCAATTAGTACTACATAAAATTAAAACTAGATAATGTGAAAACACATTTTTAGTAGAGTTGCACATTTTCTAATGTTAACCCTCCACAATGATTAGGTTCTGATGCAGTTATATCTCTCACGACCAGATCTCTTAAACCACTAATTTCATAGGGTCCCCATTCTTTTATTTTATTGACGAATGATGCTAAAGCCTCCTCCTTACCTTTGCACTTAAAATAAATTTCTTACCTAACCAGTCATTGTTTATTAAATCATTGGCCTATAGAAATATGTAAAAGAATACAAGGGATATTTACTCTTTTATAAAATGGAAGACAATTATATCACACTATAATTTTAAACAAATTGTTCCCCATCAGAAGTTTGCCTAGGATGTTGTCATTTCATGTTGTAGGAGGGCAGAATATACCCCAAAATATGACTGTAGAAGACTAGAATATGCCACCCCAAAACATGCCTTTTTGGCATAAGAATTATTTTGAGCTAATTGTTTTGAGAAATAGCAGACACATGAGAAGCTCTGAAAATGATAGAAGTAACATTTTGTAAGGGAAATTTATATTTATAAAGGGGATCTTCATTTGTAAGAGTGTCTTCCTCTCTGTATCAGAAAGAAGATGACTCTAAATCGCAAGAAAATCTTATAAATGGTGAAGGCAAGGATGTAAATCTGTATAACAAACCTTACACCTGTGTACCATGCTTTTCCTTGTCACTTCCCCATAATTGGTTTTCCCCACACCCTTCTTTCTTTGTTTTTAGCTGAAAATTTAAGCCTGAATTCTAAGCTACCTCTTTGAGTTACTCATTTTCCTATATATCTTCCATGTGTATAGAAGATACACAAGTTAATAAACTTCTCTTTTTCTCCTGTTCTGTCTTTTAAGAGCTGCAGCTGAGAACTTAGAAGGGTAGATGGTAAATTATTTTTTTCCTCCCCTACAATATATACATGAAAATAAGAATATAAATATTAAAGAAAAAATTTCTGGATTATTTGCCTTTTTATTTAAGCACAAAAAAAGACTAATCGGTTGTCTTGGAACTTAAACACAAGCCACTAATCCATTTGTCTGAGTTACCTTTTTGAGATGATCTAGGTGTTAAATTTGCAAATACATAGCTGCTAAGTGATGCCCTCAATAAAGATCTTTAATAGTAAATAATATGGAATCCTTTCAGTTTGGCACCTAAAAGCTAAAGTGAGAATGGAAAAAATTATAAAGGAAGACCAAAAACTGCTGATGTATTTTAAAAATCGGTTTTAAACTGAGACATATCAATAAGTGACCCATTTTGTAGGCTATTTCTTTCAATATAAAATGACTATTCCTTTTTCATCCTCTATGCTAGGAAATGAAAAACTATAATTATATGAGTAAAAATCTTTTAAAATAAATTTAAGGGGCTATTAGAATTTGAAATAAAGAATATTATTAAAAATACAAAAATGTAATAAAACATACAAGCTAAATATCATTTAAAAGAACATTATTATTAAAAAGTAACACACTGCCAAAACCACCTTTCCTTTCTACTTGATCTAGGTGTAGGTTGGCGTCTAATCTCTCCTGTTGTTGAAAGGAAGTTGGTGAAAGGAAGGCTAGAAACTAAATAAGGAGAGAGTGTCATCCATGTATCACTCTCATCTCTTATCTTTAGAATTCCTATATCTTTGAATGATATCAGTCTTGGTTGGAAATGAGTTTTTGGAAACTTACAGAGACTCAAAAGAAGTGTTAAGAGCTTAACTCTTCTAATTCACATTACAAATAACATGGAACCTAGTTCTTGTGGAGAATGACTGCTAAGAAGTAAAGAAACTATATTAGAGATTTCTCCTGTACAGAATTTTAAAGCTGCTATCAGAAGTGTATTGTGGACATAAGGATAGTCTTGTTATTGAGATGCTTCTTGGTTATCTCATGCATATGACAGTTGAATAACTAGCTGAATGACCAAATTTGATGAGACTATGGATTGTTTTATGGTAAAGTGTTTTGGTTCTTTGTTTTTTTCTTTTTTAACTTTATTGAGATATAATTGACATAATATCGTATAAATTTAAGGTGTATAATGTGTTGATTTGATACACTTACATATTGTAAAATGATTAGCACTATAGTGCTAGGTATCACCTCCATCCGTCACGTAATTACCATTTCTTTTTTGTGGTGAGAACATTTAAGATTTACTTTCTTAGCAACTTTCAAGTACATAATATAGTATTACTAACTATAATCACCATGCCATACATTAGATCCCCAGAACTACTCATCTTATAACTGGAGGTTTGTATCCTTTAACCACTACCTCCCCATTTCCCCAACCCTGCAGCCCCTGGCAATCACCATTCTTCTCTGTTTCTGTGAGTTCAGCTCACAGTTGACTATATATGTGAAGGTTTATTTCTGGACTCTTGATTCTGTTCCATTGGTCTCCTTTCCTGTGATGAGTCAGTCTTCCCTAGTTGATGAAACTCCTGGGGAAGGGCTTTGTGATAATTTATTTTAGAGGATTTGTCTTTAGGCAGATCAGGGGAATTCACAGAAAGCTTCTCTCTACATCTGCTTTTTTTCAAGTGCCTTCAGCTCAAAATAATCCTTATGGCAAAGAGGCGTATTTTAGAAAGGCATATTCTGCTACCTCTCACTTGCATCTTGATTCTTTAAAAATCAGTAATAAAACTTATGGTTAACCGGAGGTCAATTACTATAACTCCTCTTTTCCATATTTTATCTACAAGGTAATATACCGTGTTAGTCATTTATATCTTACAATTTAAAATGTCTTAGTTTTCCTACTTATTAAACAACTATGTTGTTCAGGTACAAAGTTCTCACAGTTTATACTATGTTTTCTGAAGCTTGCCCTATTTTTCAGAAGTCAGTGTTTGTCTCTGTTGTTTTCTATAAAACTAGTTTTGAAAAACAGCAGAGGTCTTAATACAAACTCCTAACAGATACCAAATACTGTATCTAAAGAAGCATAATTCCTGTTATGGTAATTCAGTAGATTTCTATGTATGGTCTTGACTTGAATCCTTAACACCTTCGAGAATGCCCCTTGAGCTGATGCTTGAGCCCTCAACTGAGAAAGAAGATATGCTAATCTGTCCTTGATGAGGCTCCATTGATTATCTGAGATGAGGAAAATTCATAATGACTACTTCACTTAGTGCTTAAAGGAAGCTTTCTTATTATTAGTATTCTTTAACTTACTAATTTCTAAAATATATAACTTCTCACTGCTTATAACCTCATGCTCTCAATTCCTGCAAAAAGATAAAAGAACTTTACTGGAGTTCCTTTGTTTTAAATCAGAAAGTCAGGGCTCTTTAATAATGAAGACACTTTTAGTCTCATTATATAAATGAACTCCTTTATACTTTATAATACCACCGTTTAATGATCATTGAAAAAATTTTGATGGTACTACATTAATGCAGTATATAACAAGATGACCAGTCTATATAACTGCCTTTTAGTTTAATTTTCAAATTATTTTAAGTGAAAAGGAATGACTGTCTATAAAATAGAAGAGATTAAAGTGTTCAGAGAAACTTTCTTTGTAAATTACTTTTTTTTGTTTTTTACAATTCTATAAATTATTTCTTTAAAAAAAGAAATGATTTTAATTCCATACTTTGTATAGAAGGAATTGCCATTGCTCTCTCATGTTCATGTACTTTATACTACTTTTTTAGGCAACTCAGGGACACACACACACAGATATCCATTTATCCCTATATTGTGTATGTCAATTGCCATGACATGGCTTGTTATAACACAGATGTAAAATTGTCATGGATGAAATTGTATTTCCTGTATTTCCCTGCAAAATTTCAACTACAAAAACTGAACACCCATTCAATTTTGTTAGCCCAGTATACTAATATTCTGCATATTTGTAATCGTGTTTCTTTTTATTTGTATATACTCTATCTCATGCATAAAAGGGCTTTTATCGTTAAAACAGGATTTAGAGGAGCTTATGATACATTTTTGTAAAAAGAAATTTAGCGTGTAAATTTTTTGAAAGCTGACGCATGGAGTAACATTTTTTAAATAGTAAAGAAAAAATAGTATAATTAAGAAAATACTTAATTGAGAGCCTGGGAAGTATATTTTGTATTTCCATGCCTTACTAACTTGATGTATAATCTTCAGTATATTGCTTTATTTTCCTGGCTGTTTGCTACTTCAGGAAGTGATCCCTCAAATTTTTAAATGATGAGGGAAACAGAATGGGACTTACTACATTCTTGAGAAGATAAAGCTGCAGAGAATGTAGAGTATATGAGTTCAGAGAGAGAAAAGATTCTAGAAATAGGTTCATTAGCAGGGCCCCTTGTATACCAGGTGCAGACCAAGCCCTGCATTTAGGGGCCTGTGTGACGGGTGAATGGGGCTGAATTCCAGCTCAGCCTCTAGAAGGGGAGTGTCTTTTTATAATTAATTTACCCAGAGGGGGTATCTTTTTTTTTTTTTTAATTTGCACAAAGGAGTCTTAATGTGCTGTTGCTGCTCTGTTCATCAGGTTTAGGTTTCATCTCAGTTGCCAACAACTGATCAGTTGATAGTGACTGCTTGAATCCCTGTGTGTCAGGTATCTATGGGTAGTGGAGGGAGGAGTGGTGGCATGTATTTGTTTACTCTGACTATTGAACTTTAATGGTTTAGAACGTAGATGTGAATATTTAATTTATTTTGTGTGTTTGAAAGTGCAGGCTCAGGAATCAGACTGTGTAGAAACTCCAAGGTTTTACTTAACAGTTTTGTGACCTTGGGGAACTTCCTTAATTCCACTAAGCTTCTGTTTCTTATTTAGAAACTGGAAACAATGATAGTTCTTGCCTTATAGGATTGTTGTAAGAGTTAAATGAGTAAATGTGTTTAAAATACAAGCATAGTGCTTGGAACATAGGTTCTCAGTTAATGTTAGCTTTCATTGTAGTGATAGTTTTTCCTAGTACCTGCATACCTCATAGTGTGTCATATCCTAATGTCTGCTGTAGGAGAGGAAAAAACATCTTTTTCTTCTGCTTGTTTTAGGTTTTCTGGACAGGACTGTATAAATTAGACTGGCCAAAGACAGATTAACAAGAGAAACAAAAAACAAAAGTTTATTAACATATGTGTTGTACATGTACACATGAGAGCACCCAATGATGAGTAACCCACGGGGATTTGGGGCTTATATTACCATTTTAGGCTAATCAAAGGAAAAGGGATTTGGGGCTTCTGGGTAGAGGAGGCAAGTTATGGGAAGGTGACCAGGAAAAGTATGGTAAACAAGGATCGTGTAGTAAGGTTCGTTATGGAGATTTAAGTCAGTACCTTCTCTATTGATAAGTTATTAAGAGTTCTCTTCCTGATGTGGGAGAGAGAGATATCTTTACACACTGAAATTTCCTTTATAAATATAAATTTTATTTACAAAACGAAAACTTGTGCCCCGTTTTTAGAGCTTGTCTTGCATTTGTGGGTTCTCAGTGGTCTTTGGCTCAAAATAATCCATGTAATAAAGAACTGTATTTTGAGGTGGCATATTCTGGTTCCCTGCACTGCCTATTCAGTCTTTTTTATCCATTGAATTCTTGTTATCTGCATTGCCACCTTACTCCTGGATAATTGGAGTAGTGCCCAATCCTGTCTCTCCACTCCCAGTTGAGAGAGATCATATTAGATGATCCTGGGTGAGTACAATATACAGCTATCAGTTGAAATGAAGGGGGACAAGAATGGAGTTGAGCACTACAGTGTAGAAACTATTTGGAATATTCTTTGTGGAGAAATTGGTAGGGCATCTCTAAGGATTGTTTTGTGGCCTTGAGATTAGAATTTGAATGGAGTCCCTTCATTATAACTTTAGAATTTTCTAAAATAATGTTCTACAACTGGAATTGTGGTAGAGAAAGTAAATGGAATCTGTCCAGGGTTGGAAATGTTTGTGAGTATGTAGAACATAAAGAAGGTAAGATCCTAGGAGAGTAAGACTGAAATACCTGACCAGGAGTTCTAGGATATGAAGCCAGGCTCTTGAACCTAGGTCTAAGAGAGAAAGCTGAGAACACAGGGAGAGGTAAAAGCAAAGTGACAGTAAAGAATAGGTTCATCAGAGAAGGGAGAGTAAATAAATAAATCGTACTGTATTTATACATAGAAAACAAAAAGAATGAACTTGAGCAAATGCTAAGCAAGAGTAGCAAGTTGCAGAGCAATATCATTCATGTAAGATTTTCAAAAACATAAAACAATTGTATTTATTTTCAGACTTTACTCGAAACCTCTTTATCATTATTTTAGGCAGAATTTTCACTAGCTTGTTTCTCGTCTCCCAATTCACAATAGATTAGAAGGAGCATGTGACAAAAAGTTACCCTGTTAGATGCAATAAATGACCCACTGGTGAAGATGGAAGAGACACAGAAGTATTGAATTTGACACAGAAAAGGATCAGAAAGCATATGAATTTAGGTAAAATTAATGCAGGATATACATTTTTATGCTGAAACAGTACCAAACTCCCCTATTAAGGCAGCATTTGATAACTGATGTTCATGATTAAGACTTTGCACCATCAAAAATCAATTTAAATTTTATTTTGTATATTGTTTTTATAAAGAAAGGAGAGTATATGATTATTTTAAGATTTTCATTAAAATGGTTTGATGTAAGAAAAATTTTTTGGAAACAAAATACTTGGAAAATTCTTTTATGTGGAACACTTCATGCTGTTTGAATAAAGAATTACTATAGTGAGAAACAGAATATGATGGCTAGAGAGAGAAATGACAATATACAATTGTTGCTTGACATATATTAATATACTTATTTGTTTTTTTGACAGATTGTTTAATGAACAATAGTGAAGAATTATCAAATAGCACCGTATACTTCCTCAGTCTATTTAATCACACCTTGACCTGCTTTGAGCATAATCTTCAGGTATTTTATATATGATACTTATTAAATTAAAATGCTGCTTCGTACAAATGAATAGTAAGTAATTCGAACTCTTATAGCATTAACTGTTGATATTTATACACACAATGTAGAGAAGTTAGTGGACCTGGATTTCTGCTAAGTTCTTCCATTACTAGCCCTTAGGTAAATCACTTGTTTTCTTTTTTGTGGGGATAGGACAGTAAGATCTACCCGGCCTACCTTCAAGTATTTTGTAGTGAGGATCCAATGAGATAATGAGTATGAACACATTAAATGAGTCATGTGATTATTTAATTAAAACACAATGTTATTCTGACAGTAATTTACCTTGACTTTGCTTATACAATAAGGTATTTTGCAATGCTGTATGATTCTGACTGTGTACAGGAAGCTTATTCTTTGCATCAGTATTTGCTTAAATTTATTTTACCTCCTTTAAAAGTCACTGTTTAGTGAGATAACTTTGAGTATTGAATTATAATATAAAAGGTAGCCTTTAAAAAACATACCTTACTGATTTTTGTTTTCTCCACCTCTAATTCTTGAATGTTGGCATTGGAACTTTCCTAGTGATAGTGAAGGGAGAGATTGGGACTCTGGTTAAAAATCATAGTTTTGAAATTTGCTTAACAAGTAAGTAATGTCCCAAAATAGATGTCAACGTGTAAATATAACTCAGGATATATGTATGTATGATTTCCTCTCCAATACCACAACTGGAATTCTGATAATGCAGAATTATGAATTTCTCTGAGAATAATAAAAGCTGTTAGATGAATGTTTCCCAAAATATATTCTGCGAGATATTGATAGATGGCCCATAAAAAAAGGTTTAGTGTTAACAAGGTTGGGAAATGCTTTACTACAGGATTTCAGAATTTTAGTGGACTTCCACATGTTGTAAAACTCCAAATGGTAATTTTTATGTACAGTGTTTACGAAACCTATTTCACAAGGAACTATTTGGTTTAAGAGATTAATATTCATTTTAGGGAAATTAGCATTTTTCTTGGGATGTTAGTTGCAAATATTTTTTTCCTAGTTTGTGGTTTGTCTTGGGCTTTTTTTTTGTTATGAAGAAAAATTTAATTTTTATGTTAGATTTATCAATTTTTTCAATAGCTTGAGGATTCTGTGTCACATTAGAAGGCCTTTTCCCACTTTATTTTTTTTGTAGTACTGTTATGATTTTTATTGCTATGTTAAAATACCTGTGCATTTCAAACTTTAATATAAATGGCTAAATTACACTCCCTTATCAAGGTTCTGTGCTCAATTTTGTTTGAACATATTTAGCTGAATGCAGAATTGTTCAGTGAGAAAAAAGCAATGGGCTATATCTTGTGGCAAAACTGAAGGGACACTTAGTTTCTCTGTCAAATAGGTGATGAGGGTAACATTGTAGGGGCTACATTGGTTTAATTCCTTTAATTTTTCCATTCTCTTTCATTCTGATGCTCAGTTAATAGAATTTCTTTAGGGTACAAGATAAAGAATAAAGTGGATAGAAAGCAAAGTTGTGAACTGACTCTTCAGAAAACTTGTTTTTGAAAAGATAAGTGTTAGTCCTGGAAGTGGAAAAGACATATTTGCTAACATAATATTTTATGTTATATTCATTACCTTCATTTTAGGTTACACTGTTCTTTGGTATTAGTCCCTTTTTGCTGACTAGAAAGGCCTGGATTACAAGCCTTGGTGTTAGAGGGTTGTGTGGGGGTACAGTTGTAGTGCCTTTTCCTTTCCCTTTAATAAAGTCCTCTCTGTCTCAGTAAGGTTGACTTCAGTATTGAAATCAGCACAGGAAAGGGCATATTTTATTTATTTGATAAAAGGAGGATAGAAGAGAGCAGATATATAAATGACAAGATAATTTAGGAAATTTTCAGTGTTTAGGTAGCAGTAATTTGGCATATGAGCTAGTGTTATCACTTAACAGTGGCTAGTACAGTGGTTTTCAAAATTTAGAGGCAACTAGAAAGTGCCAAATATTTTGCTATGTGCTTTATGCACCAGGATTCTAATCTTTGGGACCTGTAATACAAGTAGAGGTAGCCCTATTTTCTAGATGATGAAATTGAGGCTCAGAGTGATTTAGTAACTTGCCAAGTATCACAGCTCAGCACTTTAATATGATGTATTGCTTACTGTCCTCTAGGAAGGCAAATAGCTTACATTAAAGAGATGTAATGTTTATTGTGTGTATTACATATGCCTTTGACGTTTTAGGGGAGCATACACAGTCTTCTACAATTAAGAAATTATTCAGAAGTATGCAAAAACTGTCGTGAAGCGTATAAAACTTTGAGTAGTCTGTACAGTGAAATGCAAAAAATGAATGAACGTGAGAATAAGGCTGAACCTGGAACACATTTATGCATTGATGTGGAAGATGCAGTAAGTACTATGCTTCTGATATGATACATATTTTGCAGTGTTGTTGAATGTGCCTTCAGTATTATTATCCCTTTCAGAGGTATATTGAAATCTGAAAATGCTGTCTTCAACCAGAAATAGCTAGTTATAAAGTAGTAAGGTTTTAGACCATCCTTATGTGTCAAACTAAAATGGAAACTAATCAGGTACTTCATAAGTGAGTTGATAATTTGGTATATTTTGCTTTTTTTAAGTTTGATAATGTGTGTCATTTTCTGAGATGTGGGCATTATATGTTTACATTTCAATTTCTTATGCGTATGTTGCTAATTCAAGAATTCTCTAGGTTTTGCTACCATGTGTTTCTGAAGCCATTTCTCAATTACTTTCCATCTCATTGCTTTGTTTATATCTTTAATCTATTGCTATCTGAAATTTTTTGTTTACTTATTTATAGTCTGTCTCTCCTAAAATATAAGCCACATAAGGACAAGAACTTCATGTCCTTTTTTGTTCAGTATTCAGTATTTAGAACACTGCTTGTCATATAGCAGGCCCTTTAATATGTGAATTAATTGCGTGGTCAACAAAAAAGCTTTTTTCTCCACTGTGTAGCCTGCCTTTACATGGGGTACCACGAGATGGCGATCATGCCTTTTTATGAGAATATGGTGCCTGAGTATTAAGGAAAAGGAGAAATTATTAGGTAGAAGTAGAGAACTCAAGGTCGAAATTGATAAAAATTAATGTTTGAGAAGGATGAGTTTGAATTATCAGAGCAGCTCAGAGTGGACTGTAGTAGACCAATAATATTCAGGATAGCAAAAAACACCTAAAATAGATGCTCCGTGGGATTTTTGTTTTTTACTGCTTTGTTTCTAATGTCTAGAATCTAAGTACTTGGCTTCTAGTAGGCTCTCAATAAATAATAAATATATATTTTTAAAGTATTAGTCTATTTCATTGTTTTTAAAATAAAGAAGAAAAATGAATATTGGTGCTATGACAGAAATGGAATTACACAGAAAATCAACATGGCCACCTATTTTAGAAAATTCTTACAATAAGAAAAACTTAAATATACAGTGCACCATTTGTAAAGCATATCTCAAACAAAATCTAGACAAGAAAAGTTTTCTACATTAAATTTTATAGTTTCCTTATTCCTTAGCCTGTTTTACAAAAACCAGGAACTCAAAGTACTGCTGCCCTTAAATGTATGTTTCTATTGTATCTAAATGTATCTGAAAAATAAGGTTATTAATATTGTCTAATAAAGTTTCCATGACTAATTAGGTATTATGTGCTTAAAAACTATTTGCCATGAGTATGGATCTTACATAATAGCTCAGATATTAAGCATTTCATAGAGAAGCCTTATAAAGTTGATATTGTTATTTTTATTCTAAAAATATTGCAACAAGCTCAGAGATTACATATATAGCATATGAAAAAATATTTTGTTTTTGTGAGCCTTTTCCCCCCAGTTTATTGAGATATAATTGAAAAATAAAATTGTAATATATTTAAAGTGTATAATGTGATGATCTGATATAGATATACATTGCGAAAGGATTTCCACAGTTGAGTTAATTAATCCATCACCTCACATAATTACCCTTTTAAATCTTTTTTAATGAATGAAGCATGGTCTAACTATATTCCTATTGATATAAGTTTTCTGTTTGAAGTCTATGAAAAGTTGATGTTCTTTGGACAATATTAAGAATTTAGAATATGAAATTTCCGTATGGATATAAATTTAAACAATGAGTAATTGTGAACCAGCTTATTTCTCTGGCAGAAGTAATTTTTCTCAACTGTCAATAGATTTTTTTTTTTTTTAGGGATATATATTTAGCCTAAGTGGTGTGTGCTTGTTAAGTTATTAACAAAATAATTATGAAATTGAAGACAAATATAAAACAAAGTAACATTATTTGTTATTGTTCTAGATGAACATTACTCGAAAACTTTGGAGTCGAACTTTCAACTGTTCAGTCCCTTGTAGTGACACCGTGCCTGTAATTGCCGTTTCCGTGTTCATTCTTTTTCTGCCTGTTGTCTTCTACCTTAGTAGCTTTCTTCACTCGGAGCAAAAGAAACGCAAACTCATTCTACGTAAGTTTCTTTATATAATTGTTTATTTAGATAAAAACCTGTATTTTAAAATTTTAGTCCTCTTTTAGAAATTTAGTTCTGTGTTATACTTTGACAACTCCAATTATATTAGCCTAAAAGAGCTCTCTGCTTCAAATATTACAATTATGCTTAAGAAGTTTACATAAGATGTATAAGAAGTTTATAAGTGCAGATAATCGAAGGTCAACTTACAGCATCTTTCAGATGCTTTAATTGAGAGATTAAAATGGATTCCCTGGAATAAGGTTGGCGACAGTGGAGGAACAGCAACAAAGACTTTGCAGACCTGCAGCGGCCACAGTAGGGACATAGAGACAGCTCTTAGGAAGGCCCATTAGAGCCATGGCAGAACCGCCTAAAAATGTGGCAGGCAAGGAGAAACCATAGCTTACACATTTTATTTATGAGCAAATTGAAATTGCGTTACAAGAACATTACTCAATGTATAGCATGTGCTCAATACATATTAGTTGCTTTACTTTCTCCTCACCACATAGGGCAGAGCAGAAAAAGCACTAATTAGAAGATTCCATCTAGCTAAGGAAGAGTGGCTTCTAAGTCTTAAGGGTTTCTTGTTTATTATCAAAACGAAAGTATGGGCTTTTTAGGAATTTTAGTCTTTAAAAAAGAAAATGTCTTTTGAAAAAAAAGTTAGGCTTTTTGTCGTTGTTGTTTGTTTGTTTGTTTTGGCTCAAATATTATTCCTAGTCTAGAAACCCATGATATAAAAACTCTTGCGCTTATATATATATTTCTTTCTAGCACTTCTTCATGGTTTATCTAACTTTGTTTCTAATATATGTAACAACAAAAAAAGGTTACTTGTAGATCAGTTTAAGCGGCATTTGTAATGTCTTATCACCTTAAAAAACTAGTTACTGGAGAGGAGAGCTTTTATCTTAGGTGTATGTAGTAAAGCTTTTCGAAGATTGCCAGCATTCTGTAAATATGTAATAGCTCAGTCCTAAAAGCACTTATTTTGAATAATAGCAAATATTGCAGGGAACTCACTGTCAAGAAACTTTATGTTTCAGGGCTTGTTTAAAGTTTAGCATCTTATTTGCCTTGCACATCGATTTAACTCTACAAAGATATTTCCTGCTTCTGGTCAGGGTTTTTGTTTGTTCTCACAGTAAAAATCACCACCATCTGTCTGCTTGTAAAACCACAGACCTTATTCTCTTTTAATTTCTTAATTATTTTTTTCATTTCCCCATTCCCACATTCCCTTCCCCACCCCTTTTCAGTTCATCCACAAGTACTAAATTGTCTTTTTTCTCCCTGCAACGGTAATACCCTAGTCCAGGCCATCATCGTCTCTTATCTGCACTAATGCAGAAGTCTCTTAACGGGTATCTCTGCTTTCATTTCTTGACCCATCATAATACATTCTCCATATAGTACCTAGAGTACTTTTTTAAACACAAATTTTACTATGCTCTTCTCCTACTTGACCCTTTATGTGTCCTTGTTGCACCTGGAATAAAATCCAAACTTATTTCTAGGGTTTGCTCTCTAAGCTATATGTGACCTGGCTCCCACCTACCTTTCTAAAATATTGCCTTTACTCCTCTCCTTGCTTACGAGCCCGTATGTAGACAGTCTGGCCTTTCTGTGCCTCTCAAATACTGAGCTCATTCACACTTCCCTTTTCCAAAGCTCTTGTACAAGGCGCCTTCCCCACTTTCCTTGACTAGCACCTTGTCATCCAGGTCTTAGGTCAAAGGTTACTTACTCAGAGACTCATTTATTTTCTACCTTATTTGTCTCTCTGGCTCAACTGTAAGCTCCATCAGAACAAGGATTTTGTCTTGTTCACCACTCTATCAACATCTAGAAAGTATCTGGCCCATAGGATGAGCTCAGAAATATTTGTTAACTGAAAATATATTGTAAGCATTTCCTAGAGTATGTTTCTGAAAATACTAGTCCTATAAATTATTTTTATGAGCTTCATAATGTAGCTGAATATAAATTAAAGAATGAGATTACATTCCCAAAACTTGACAGTAGAACTTTTGCATAATACCTATTAATGTTTCAATAGAAGCATTGTTTCTGAATTAAATTATGAATATAAGGAAATGCTAGTGTAAGCAAACACTTCTTGTGTTGTTATCTCATGGACATTTTTATTTTCTTTATGCTGCCATTTTATATGCCTCCATTCATCAAGTCCTATGGTAGGAATTAGGGATAAAAAAAGAAACAAGGCACAATACAGAAAGTCCCTGAATAACATCATTTCATTATAACATCAGTGAGATGCTGTTAATGAGATGCCATTGGAAGTCAACTCTTGTTTATGTCAATTAATCTATGGTAAAATTGGTTTTGTTATATGTTGTTTCTCTTAAAGTCACAGAACCTGTGGATGATGTTAAGTGAGGACTTACTATATGTCCCCTCAAAGAACACATGGACCTAACCCAATTATTACAACAAATGTAGTAGAGATATATCCTGTGTGGTTGGACCACAGAAAAGAATAAGACTAACTCTGCATTATGGGTGTCGGAATTCACCATTAGATAATCCCTACGGTAAAATTTTGAAGGATGTAGGGATTTATCAGAAAATAAGGAAGCAAGGAAGTCGAAGGTATAAATACTTATTGGTATTGCTGGTTAGTTTAATAAAGTTGGTAATTAGTCAGTAAGAAACTAGATTACATCTAGTAATTTTAAGCATGTAATTGGGAAAAAAACCTTTTGATTTAGTTTGCCTCCCAGATCCACTGAAGGCTTAAGAAGCAGACTTTTAGCTTAGGCATTTTCTTAGTTTAGGCTGAAGCAATACAGTAGTCTAGGAAGTCATGTTGTTAAATAGCACTTAAGCAGAGGTCACGGGAGACCCAGATGGAAACTAGAACAGTGGTTCTCATCCTTGACCATATATCAGAGTTGTCTGCAGATTTAAAACAAAGAAAAACAAAAACTGAGATGTATGGGTCCCAAAGCAGATCTTCTAAATCATAACCTCTACTTTAGTGTTGAGAGCCTCTGAAGTAGGGAGATTCCTACTTATCCAATGTAGGGTACTTTCCCCATGGCACGATTGTTTTTAATTTCTGGATTATGAGAAACATCCATGTTTAACTGTAAGTATAAAACATTACCAAGCCAAATAGCTATATTTTTTTTATTAACCCTAATGACTCAGACCCATTAGCATCTTACTCAAAATTGATTGTACTTATTTTATTAGCAGCCATATTATGTTCGTGTATATATTTGTATGTGTGCATGTAATATACAACTCACTTTTCTTTGTAATCCATTTAAATGTGTGTATATATATATATATACTTAACATTAAAGAGTTCTTTTACTAAATTCTTTTAAGAGAAATTTAGGACTTCTAACGTACACTTTCGAATATGTAATTTTATTACTATCCCTTATAGCACTTCTATTTTTTTGAATACTTCTACCTATATTACATATTTAAGATTGTTATGTTCAATATGATATAAATTATGTCTGTTTTATTTGGTACTGCATCTAACAAAGTCATGTGCAGCTTCTAGCAAAGTTGCTCTTTTGAGGATGGTAGGAAAAAATAGACATAAGTTTTAATTTTTAGAAGATTGAGTCTTCTATTCTGATTTAAACATAGAATTAATAGATGAATACTATAGTTTACATTAAAATAATGAATAATCATGCGTAGAGAATTAAATTTAAGTTAAAAATTGATCTTTTGATTTATATAGCCAAACGTCTCAAGTCCAGTACCAGCTTTGCAAACATTCAAGAAAATTCAAACTGAAACCTACAAAGTGGAAAATTAACGTCACATCCCATGGTTGAATGGTGGAAGACACAGCTTGGTCCAAAAGAAGAGAGAGTTCTTAAGAAATGCAAAGACTTCAGATTTATTTTTAAATAAGAATTTTTAATTTTTCTTTCCTTTTTCATCCCCTTTTTAAGAGCTTGGGTATTTTTAGTTTATTGGCATAGCAGTGTTGTCTATTTTCAAGTATTTGTTACAATAACAAAAGATGCAAGAACAATGTTTTATTTTGATGGCATATTATTACTACTTGAGACTTCTGGTATCTCATTAACTTAGAATCTCAAGTAGCAAAGTTTTTGAAAACTAACATTTAAAAATTAATCACTTATAACAAAGTCTTTGAAAAAGAAATATACTTGCCAAAAAGTAGCAGGTCCAAAGATTAATTTAAATTACCATTGCAGTATTATTGTTACATATATCTTTAATATGTCATATGGTACAAATAATATATAATTCAGTCTCTAGTTTCCTTAAAGTCATTTTTGAAACCACTAATTATAAACCTCCCTAACAATTTTTAGAAGTGGGATGGCGCATTACATTTATCTTTGTAAAAAGACTTATGGTAACTGGTTTCTTACTTGACTTTTATAAATAGTATTTTACACCTTATTTTGCCTTTATTTCATAAGTAATTTGAAATCACTGGACTGCTTTATTATATTCAGGGCAAGATGGATTCTTTTTATACCAGAGATTTGCATTGCAAATTACATTAAGTTATTTGGCAATTTATAATTTATTACTACTTTAAATCAGATGTAGCATTATCACATTATTTAAATTGAGATTTTTTTAAATGGAGATTTTCTCTTGAGTTATATGGGGATTTTTGGAGGGGAGGGAAAAGAGTAAAAATAGCTTAAGGTTCAGAAAATAGAGAGGGATCTGAGGGAATGCTCACAATAAGACTGTTAAATGGTTCTTATTAGGGGCATGAGTCAGAATGAGAGCCTGATACAGAAAGCAATTAGGTTAAGATGAAACTTAGTTTTTCTAAATTAATTATATCAGATAAAAGGGATATGATTGATATGAAGTCAAATATTTCACTTTCAGAAAACATTCTATTTTGGAATATTTGTATTGCTCTTTAAAAACAGCTTCATTTCAGAATTGTTTATAGTTTTTTTCCCTCAGGATTTTAGTGGTTAGGTATTTCATTCCTTCTTGCTTTCTTGGTGGAAATAGGCTTTGTTTTAAATGTTGAGAATATGAAGGCTACTCTATATAGAAATAAGAGTTTGGTCGAATGGTACAAGAATTTGAATACCTTTGTATAATATGAAATGCTCTATAGAGAGACAAGAAAGTATTATTATTTTTTAAATGTTTACCATATACGCAGAGTGAAAGAGAACGCTTATCCTTAGATATAAACATATCCACAAGTGGTTAGTTTTCCTAGTTTGCTGTGATCTCTTAAAAATGTGCTGGGATTTCTTCTGTTAATACTGTTCCTGCTGCTGATACTAATAGCACTATCTTAATTTGAAGCATATAGTTGAGGGCCATTGAAAGCAATCTTTAATTAATGCAGATAAAACCAGTTTACATGTGCAAAGGTACAGAATGGCATATTTGATTCTGTAAGTAGTGACTCTGAGCACTTTTGAATATTATGTATTTCTAAAAACCATTGCTTTTGGATATGTTTGCTAATAAGCACTTTAAAAAAGAAGAGGCAGCCTTTACTATTTTTCTGGCTGAGTCATTGTTCTTTAGAAGAAGCATCAGCAATAGGTTTCAAAAATAAGTATTGAGCACTACATTAAAGTGTGTAAATATTTCATTTTTTAGTCATACTGAAAAATTATTTGCATAGTTCTGAATTTGACACATAGCATATGTGTGTGTACAAGAACATCTTTATTTTATTTTATTTTTTTGACACTTTGTAATAAAAGAAGTAGCTTAAGGTAATTACAATGCCATATTTGATTTTTAAATACATTTTTTAAACTTCGGATGTAATTAAATATCACATTTCAGTTTTTCAGGTGTTGAGTTGAAATGCCTACTTTAAAAGTACCAACCATCTTATAAGTTTGCTGCAAATAAAAATGTACTTTTGGATTTTTTTGTTGTTGTTGGATTTGATAGTTAGGAATAGCATCAGCTATCCTAAAGTGTAACTCTAAATTCACTCTGGTGAATAACACCAGAGTTTAGTTGGTAATGTTACTTCTAATGGGACCAGTATTTTTGAATGTCTGGATGGCCTCTGCTTTTTATTGCAATGTGCTCCTTATAAAGTGAAATGTGTTCTCAGAACAGCATTGTAGTTGGGTTACATTTCTGACCAAAGACTTAACATCAGATAACTAATAGACATCACCAGCAATGAATTGTAAAAGCAAAAATATACTAGTAACCTATGTAACAATTTAAAATGGAAAAAATTATTTTCCAAGTACATGTATTTTCTGAGCTAGAAGAAACCTTAGAGGTCATCTGGTCATGAAATCTCCTAGAGCTGAATAGGTCCCTACCTTCTCTCTACTGCATGGATTCCCTCTAAAAAGTGTATAACTTATTTTCTATCTTCTTAACTAAGGAAGCAGAACACCATAAAGCTCCATATTTATGACTGAGCCATTGTTTGATAGACAACTCAAAAATTGAGACTTGGGATGCCTAATCAAATATTTTCCCACTGGTCTTCTCTGCTTATCTTGTAATAATTCCATAAATGATCTTATTGATTATAAAAAGGACATTGGCCTATGCTAAATTAAACATGTAGCACATAAAAGTTACAACTACACCAAGTTTGGTTCTAAACTAATACACTGGGTAA
>NW_011888839.1:202923-217786 GCF_000151845.1 Pteropus vampyrus
CAAGGAAGATCAGAACAAAGCTCCAGGAAAAGAACTCAGTAAAATAGAGACAAGCAATGTACTAGATGCAGAGTTCAAAACACTGGTTATAAGGATGCTCAGTGAACTTGGGAAGAGTAGACGAACTCAGAATTTTAACAAAGATAGAAAACATAAAAATAGAGATGGAAAATATAAAAGGGAACCAGTCAGGAATGAAGAATACAATATTTGGGAGAGAATCTTAAAAGCAACAAGAGAAAAGCAATCAGTTACCTACGAGAGAGCTCCCATAAGACTGTCAGTCTATTTCTCAATAGAAACTTTGCAGGACAGAAGGTCTTGGCACAAAATATTCAAAGCGATGAAAAGCAAGATCCTACAACCGAGATTACTCAGAAAAGCTATCATTTAGAATCAAAGGACAGATAAAGAGCTTCCCAGACCAAAAAAAAAAAAAAAGCTAAAGGAGTGCATCACCACCAAGCCAGTATTACAGGAAATGTTGGAGGGATTTCTTTAAGAAGAAGAAAAACACAAGTATTAAAAATATTGATAAAGAATGGCAATAACTACATATCTATCAACAAGTACTTCAAATAAAAAAGAATTGAATGCTCAAATCAAAAGTTAGGGTGACTGGATGAAAAACAAGACCCTTACCTAGGCTGCCTACAAGAGACTTGCTTCAGATTAAAAGACACACACATATAGAAAGCAAAGGGATGGAAAAGGATATTTCATGATGGACCTAGAGGGTATTGTGCTGAGTACAGTAAGTCAGATAAAGACAAATTCCATATGATTTCATGTACCTGTGAAATCTAAAGAACAAAATAATAATTAAAAAAAAATCATAGATACACAACATTTTAAGGTTACCAGATTGGAGGAGGTTGGGGGACTTGTCGAAAAAGGGGAAGGGATTAAGAAGTACAAATTGGTAGTTACAAAATAGTCATGGAGATATAAAGTATAGCTTAAAGAACATAGTCAATATTGTAATAATTATATAGAGTGGTGGAGGGGACCTAGATTTATTGGGGTGATTACTTTGTGAGTTAAATAGGTATCTAATCACTATATTGTGCACCTAAAACTAATATAATATTGTATGCCAACTATAATTGAAAAATAAAAAATATTATAAAAAATATTTCAAACCTTTAAAAGGAATAGTAAGCCCATTTTAGCTAGATATTGTAGTAATTCTTCCATTGCCCTAACTTAAATATCAGGATTATATTCAAAAGATTTACCCAACAGCATTGGAACTGAAAAACAATTCAACAATTGTAATTTCCAGAATGATTGTAGACAACCACAGAGTAGATAGGCAGGATTGAAAATTACTGTCTTACCCTGTTTTCACTTCTGAAACAGAAGAGTAATCAGAATAAGTTAGGAGAAGTTTTCTGGTCACTGTAATTGTGTACATTTAGAGGTAGAGGCCCACAATAAAAGGCCTTTCAGTCATTCCCGTTTCCAGAGGGGACCAGTTATTTCTCCCCTTTTTTCTCTCATTAATACCTCATTTTCTACATTCATTCGTAGTGCTATTGTCACTAATATAATAGGAGCTGAGATACAAAGGGCTTGACCTTGGATTTTTAAAATCCTCTTTATGTCCTGGCTGTTCTCCACTAAATAAAGCACAGTGTTTAATGTACAACCCAGGGACTCTGATCAATTAAAATTCAACACCACCCCCACCACACACACTTATACAGATGTTCTTTCCCACTGCTTTTCTCCTATGAATTTGGAGAATTAATTACTCTGGTGTGGGCAAACAGCACAAGGATGTAAAGAGGGTGGATGAACAAGGAGAATCTCCAGATTGAATCTCCTCTCCTCTCACCCCTCTTCCCAGTGATTCCCAAATGTTTTTATAGAAGGGATCTAGGAATGGCACTCTACATGGAAAAGGGGAGTTGGGGATCATTTGTCTTGAAACTATATGTGCATGCCAAATTCACTGTGTATTACTAGGTTGTATATTTACTAGGGGAGGCTTTTGGGAAATGATGGTTATTATGAAAGGGTTAAAGCTCTGCTAAATAACACTGCTTGGCATATTTTTCCACCATCTACTCAGGACTTGCTCCAAACCAACCAACATCTCAGATAGGAGCAGCATGAAATGGCTGTTAGCTACTTTGGCTCCTCCTTCTATGTTTCTGTCCTCTACATCAGGAGATTCTTTGTTCAGTGTCTTCCTTGTGTCTCCTAATGCCACAATAGATGGAGTCATAGGGACTATCTTTCTTAATTTGGTTATTATCACTGAATCTGCATCACTCAGTCTACGTCTTTGAGACACCAGGGATAGGTGCTTGGATGGGTACTGCAATTTTGCTGAAAATGATTTAGCAAATGCAGTCTCTGACCTGGTCAGGCTCTGGAAAACAGTTTTTGGGGGATTGGAGTTCTTGCTTATTGATGACCTGATTTCAAGAGGCATATCCACATCACTTTGGCTTTCAAGTCCACCCCAGTTCTTTGCATCTAAGCCTTACCATTTACTCTTGTTCCCATTTTTTTTCTTAGACCTGATTGGCTTCACCAATACCAAAAATTCAAGTGACCTGATGGTATTGTGAAGTCTGAGTTTTCTAATATTTTAAATAAATCACTTCATTGCCTTCTGGCTTGCCAAGTTTTTTTTTCTTTTTTTTGCCAAGTTTTTGATGAGAGGTCTGTTATAGTTCTTATAGTTGTTCTGTGTGTAATATTTTTGTTTGTTTATTTCCTGGCTGCCTTCAAGATTTTCTCTTAATTTTTGATTTTCAGCAGTTTTACTATGATGTGTCTAGGTGTGTTTTCTTTGTATTTATTCTGCTTGGGATTCTCTGAGCCTCTTGGATCTTTTTTTTTTTTTCTCTCTTTCATTAATTTTGGAATATTCTCAGCCATTATACCATCATATATTCTTCTGCCCTGTGTGTGCTCACATACATCCTCTCTCCCTACCCACTTCCTCCTTCTGGGACTCCAATTAGATTTTAAACCATTTGAGATTGTCCCACAGCTCTATTGCATGCAGTTTTCCATTTTATTCACTCTCTTTTTCCTCTGTATTATAGTTTGGATCATTTTTTTTTTTTGAGCTGCTTCAGCTTCACAGATTCTTTCCTGTGCTATGTACAGTCTGCTGATAAGCCTATCTAAGTGATTCTTCATCTCTTAATATTGTATTTTTATTTCCAGCATTTTCGCTTGTCTTTTTTATAGTTTCAATCTGTCTGCTGAAATTTCGGTTTTTGCATACTGTCCATCCATTCCACTAGATCTTTTAGCATTTTAATCACAGTTGTTTTAAAGTTTCAGTTGGATAGTATTAATAACTGGGCCATTTCTGGATCTAGTACCATTCACTATCTCTTGACAGTGAGTCATTGTTGTTTTTTCTTGCTTTTTAATGTATCTTACAATTTTTGATTGAATGCCAGACATTGCATTTAAAAGAATAGTAGAAACTGGGGTAAATAGTATTTATATCTGCAAATGGGCAAACTTCTCTGTCAGCCATTAGTGTGGGGGGACCAAGTAACTTCTATCAGTAGTTGATCTGGATTTGAGTTTTATTGCTGATATTGTTACCTTCAATATACCACAGATTTCAAATTCCTCCAGTGGTGGACTGCTGCTACTTTCTGTTTAGTGGGTGGAATGTCAGAGAGTTTTTCTCAATGTTCCTACTTCGTTTTCAGCTTTCAGCAGACTGCACACCTGTGATCCTGCCCATCCCTCAGCTTTGAGATCTGTTGCTTATTTCTTTGTGCAAGACTTGTGGTTGGATCAAGTAGGTCTTTTCCCCCTTTAGCCTCAGTCTCATGCAGGCCCTGGGCTCTTGATTTTTAGGGGCGGACCTCCCTCTCCCCATGGCAGTCAGACTCTGCATTGTAATGGGGGGAGAGTCTTAAATGAGAGTGAGTTACCTGTCCCTCTCTCTCTGGCAGCAGACCTCTGCTTCGTATCAGAGCAGGATTCTGGTTACAAATGAGTTTCCTGCCCTCCTCCAGCATCTGATGGTTTTTGCTCCTCTACCACAGCCAACCTTTTATTGGGACCAGGGGACAGGAAGGTTTGTACTACTCTTCTAGGTTCAAAGAGATAAAACAAAAAATAAGATTGATAACAGGAAATCATAAAAAGGAACCAAATACCCAACAAAAAATATAGTAGTAAAATTAACTCAATGGAAGGGTTTTATAGCAAATGAGACATGGTTGAAGGGATAATTAAGAATATATTAGATGAATATCTCCAGAAGGAAACACAGAGAGAAAAAGTTGTGGAAATGCAGAGGGGTTAAGAGGCATAGGAAATGAATTAAGCAGGTTTAATATAAATGTATTTAGAGTTCTTGAGGCAAAATAGAGAGAAAATGGAACAGAAGAAATTTTTGAAAAGCTAACAGCTGAGAATTTTTCAAAACTAGTAAAAAACATTAAGTCACAAATTAAGAAATCCATGCAGAATTTAAAACAAACCCCAAACCTAGTTACATTCATAGTAAATGAAAACCAAAGAGAAAATCTTATAAAACAGCTAGAGAAAAAAAGACATTACCTTCAAAAAGCAATAATTAAACTTATTACTGGTTTCTCAAGAGAAAAAATGAAAGCCTGAAGACAAATGGAGTATTTTCAAAGCACTAAAAGAAAGCAAATGACAATCCAGAATTCTATGCCCAACAAAAAATATTCTTCAAAATTAAAGAGAAATAAAGGCATCTTGACATAAAGACAGAATTATTATAAGCAGGCCTGCATTAAAGGAAATACTAAAGACAGGTCTTTGGGCAGAAGTAAAATGAACCTAGATAGAAAGTCAGAGGGGCAAGAGGAAAAGACTGATGAAAAGAGTAAAATACATGGATCAATCTAAAGAAATATTGACTGTATATAACAATAATACCTTGTGAGGTTTTAAAAATTACATATAGAGAGAATGAAAACACAGAACAATGGCATAAAAGTCAAGAGGGGATTCTTGGAGTTGAAATGTTTTAAGATCATCACATGGTCGAGAAGGAAGGTTCTTTTTTTGAGCTGTTCCTGGAAGTAGAATTGACTGTCAAGTGGGTACTGGTAAAGAATTTTGTTGTTTTTAAGTTTCATTGAAGGTAAATTCTGACTCAGATCAAATTCCACTTCTTTCATCATATATTTTATGATTTTCTTCTGTTCTTAATTCTTCATATTTCTTAAAGAAGCAGCTTGCCATGAAGGAAAAACAAAGGCTTTCAAATCAGATCTGGTTTTAAACCCCTACTTTACCCCTTCCTAGGGTAAGCAATTTACTCCTCTGAGCCTTCACTTTCACACCTGTGAAATGGGGGGTAATAATACTGGTCTCATAATATTATTTTGCAAATTAAATGAGATTAAGTATACAAAGAGCCTGTAGTGTAATGGCCAATATCTAGAACTTCATGCTGCTCAGTAAGTCATAGTCTTTTTCCTATGGACTGCGCTGTGCATAATTGCCCTGTGCAGTTTGGCCCTTGATTATACACCCTCTCACATTGTTTCCTAGGTTCTTACGTTTGTGATTATTATCCCTCCTCTCCCGACTAGATTGCAATCTTCTCCCGTTCAGGGACTATATCTGCTTTTCCTCTTGTACCCCTAGTTCAATGAATGGTTTTTGGAGTCAGAGTAATACTTATTTGAAGGAAACGTGTAAATGAGATAAAATACATTCCTGAGCTACATACACATTGTGTTGGAAGGGCTCTTTGTAGCAGGTCATTGCAGAACGATGTTTGAGACCTTGAATTAAAGTCTTTCAGCTGCCCACGAAAAGCAAAAATGTGAAAACTTTACTAATTAATGGAAAGAGAGAGATGCTATCTCACCATTCAGGAGGCCTCCATTTAAGCACTGAAGAGACCAGGCAGGAGCCAGTGCTGAGTATCATGATTGCTGCTCAAGTCATATGTAATAACTTTCTTGGGCAAGAGTCCCATCTGCTTAATCTCTGCTAAATGAGTATATATTAGATCTGACTGTTGAAAAATACCAAGTTAAATCAGACAGTTAAAAAAATCAACACAATGCCCATAACTGGTTTAATTTACCTTTCCTTTCAGTAATCCTACACATTACCTATTTATTTGCTGTAATGAACATGCCATTCAGCTAAAATAAGATTAACTGCTTAAACCGTGGCATTATAGGCAGAGAACCTTAATGCTGCTTTGTGTTTTATTGTAAGGTTCAGCAGTTAAACTATACGGTGTTGTCGTTTCTTCCTTTGTAATCAAGACGGCTTCACTTTGGGTTAGCACTCCCCAGCTGATTCTCCTGATGGAACATTTGAAGCAGCAAATTTATATGTCTGGGTTACAGCCTGGCAGCAATAACAACATTCAGAATCAGACCTGCTGCCCTCATCAACACTCAAATTGCACTGCTCTTTGCGAAGCCACATTTTGCTCTAATGGTGATGGAAATCTTGCCTGCCATGCAGACTATGGAAGGAAAGTTGGAAAGGGACTTGGCCATACATCTGGAAAATAGCACTGTGATGATTCAGGTGGGATTGGAGTTCAGAAAATTAACACAAGATTCTACCCCACCCCCCTCCCCCATGAATGAACATTCACCTGTTCTCTGTGTCAAGGTCAAATCCCACTTTAACGGAGCTTTCTAGACTGTTCTAGCCCCGCTCATCTTTTTTTTTTTTTTTTGAACTCTTGCAATTATAATTCTCCCTACTTTACTTAAGGCTGATTATTTATTGACATATGATTCACATCATTGTTCTATGTGGGCTAATACTGTCTCTTCAGTTAGATCGCGAGCTCTCAGAAGTCAGGGACTAACATCTACGTGGTCCTCGGTACACAAGAAGAGCCCAATGATTGCTCCTTGACTGAAAGAAATACCCTCTGTGTGATGTGATGCATTATGGCTTTGCCTGGATAGTCTGGAGTGGGGACAATCAGCCTCGACTGAGCCTGCGAGGAGCCCTAATCCTTATCATGCCTTCTCTTTTTGTGGTTTGTGAAAGGGAGTCAACATGGTGACCAAAAGATGTGTCCATCCATTCATTGATTTAGTCATTCAATAAATATTTATTAAGCACCTATTATGTGCCAAGTCTCACTTCTCAAAACTTTTAAGAACTGTAAAACTTCACGCAGACCATTTTGACAGAAATGGGCAAAACAGTTTAAAAGAGCTAGAAGAAAACTTCTTTCTTCTCACACACCACGCTTCAACTCTAACTTTTCAGCAGGAGCATGCTTTGATAGAGCTTTCCCTCCTCATGTGTTTATTCACCACTTCTTCCCGTTCTCATCTCTCCTCCTACTTAAATCTCTGATAGATGGAACTGCTCCTCCCCTGCCTCCCTGGCTGTGATAATAGCAGGCTATTGAATTTTGCTGTGTGAAACTGGTTCACTCAGGTCTCTGCTGGGCAGGCTGCACTTGCTAGTTGGATGGGTTCCAGGTGTTTTCCTCTGGATAGCATTTAGTGTGGGTCAGGATTCCTCAGTGGGTGGGAAGAAGGTGGAGAGGGAAGAGGAAGATTAAGTTGGTTCTGACCATTCTACCCAGGGAATTAGATGAATTATTTATTAAATTATAAACAAGGAGCCCTGCTTTGGATCTACCCCCATCCCTAGCCCAATAATCATTGGTCATTTTTCGAGCCCTCCAGAGAAAAGTCTGAGCCTCAATTGACCATGGGAGAATCTGAGGCTGGTTTGGGGGTGTTGGAGCAGCTGCCACCTGAGTTGGACTTTTTGGAAAGTCTGAGGTCACTTTCTTGACAGTTGTGACTACAAGAGTGATGTACCCTACTCTGTTGCTTCCTTTATTCTCCTGCTAGAAATAGGGGATATGCTGGAATGAGAGACTGTTAGAACCAAGAGGCACCTTAATTATCCTTTATTCCAGGCCTCCTTATTTCTCAGGTGTAGAAATTACAACTAGTCAAAATGGTTTACTCAAGCAGAGCCACTGACTCCCAGACGAGAGCTCTCTGATACACCATGCCGTCTCTCACCATTCTCTCTCCATCATTCTGTCCCCATACCTTCTTTTACTCAATCCATTCCTTCTCTCTTGACTGACTCATCGTACTGTTTTTCTTCCTTTTATAATTTCAAAAGCAAAAACTACCAGTATAAGAAGGAAAACAACAAAAATGAGCAAAACTAGTTTCCTTAATATTCTCTTAAACGCTTTTGATTTGTCCACAGTTTGCTAATAAATATTTCTTAGATATCAATCTGCTTACACATTCATTCCATTGAATTTACTGTGGACCTCCTAGAAGTTTATTAAGTCTGTTTTTAATAGGAAGAGTATATTATTTAACTTTTTTTTTCTTAGTTCAGACTTGTTTTGATTATAAGTGACAGAAACCCAATTCAAACTAGCTCAAGCCTAAAAGGAGATTTATTGGGTTACATAGTGGGAAGTCCAGGAATTGATCTAGCTTCCGGTTTAACTGGACTCAAGAACTTAAAGAAAGTTGCCATATGCACCCTCCACCCACTTGTTTATGTTGCCTTCATTTTCGCCTACTGCAGACAGGTGTTGTCCATGTAGTGAAAAAAATGGCTGCTGGTAATCCCCATTCACATACTTCCAAAAGGCAAGACTCCTTTTCCTCAAGCTCCACATTGGAACATCTCTGAAAAATGCTTTAATTGTCTTAGTTTGAGGTACTTGCCCATGCCTGGACCAATCACTCTGCTTAAGAGAATGAGGTACTATGATTGGCTAGGCCTAAGGGTCTGCCCTGCCACCACCACCACCACCACCACCACCACCACCACCACCACCACCACCACCACACATGTCTGTGTTCAAAGGGCAGAGTCTGGCAATTTGGCAGCCTTGCCAAAATCACAGAGTGGCGGAGGAGCAATTTCCTACAAAAAGAAGCTCTTTTGAAAAGACCAAATTGATAGATTCCTACTTTAAGCCCCTTCCCACTGCCTCCCCTGAAAACAATTTACTTCTGAGTTCTTTGCAATAGATCTCTATCTATAACCTTCTTTCCATTCCCATTACATGCCTCTCTTGTCATGACCAATAACAGGGACCATTGCAGTATCTGTTCGCTAGTGTTAACTACAATTACTCTCTTTCTGACCACCTAACACCTTACCAGGATGATATTCTTGGACTGCAATTCTAATCCTATTTGCTCATCCACTCAAAAATCTTCATGATACTCTAGTCCTATGATTTATGGAGATGACCCCCGGGCAACAGAATGGAATTGCCAGGCAATTGCCATGGCTATTAGCTGAATCTATGCCTCAGTGGTCAAAGATAAACATCAAATCATTATACCAGGCTGTCTTCTCTCAAATATAAAATATATTTCATAATTCTGGTTATGGTCAATGTTACATTTATCTAGATTTGTGCTCTGACGTTTCTGTGGGTTTGGGCAGTGGCAACAGTCTAAGACAAGGTCTACTGACTGCTCATGTTTAGAAATTGTGCTCTGAGCAGAGTTTGAAGTAGAAGAGAATGAGACAGTACAGTTTTCCAGTTTTCTTTTGATTCACACCGTACCACTTCTGAGAGGCTGAAGAGCACGTTAAAAGGCACTCCACTACTGTATAGATGGCACTAATCTTTTAAAAATCTCCTTGCCTCTCTTTTTCCTATTAACTGTGGTGAGAAGGAGAGTGATGGAAGGAAGATGTCTGTGGCAGATACTCATTGCTCCTAATATTTGCTCTATATTTATTCCACAGTTATAGAGATTTTAACTGGACAGATGATTTCCCAAGATAAAGTCATCTCCTGGCCTCCCTGATAGCTAGGGTGGCCATCTGGCTGAGTTTCGGCCCATGGGCTCACAGCATAAGCATCAAATGGCAACTTCAAGGATCCTTGTTTATAGAGAGAGCTAGTAGAGGCTAGTAGAAACTCCCGTGTCTCTCCTATACCCTCACACTACTACCTCACTTCCCTTTACTTCTCTTACCAGATGTGTGGGTTTTCTACACATTGAGCAATTCTCTGGCACCAGCTGGCTGTTCTGCAATTTAACTCAGTTCTGACACTACCTGGGGATAGTGTCAGATCCCACAAGTTAAAGGCTCAGGCCCCTAAGACCGCTCTCTCCACCATTTCAGATTCCAGTTGAAAGTCTTGGGTTGTCACCTATACTTCTGACTAACTGGCTGTAATCAGAGTTCCCATTACCCTTTCCTTGGATTTGATAATTTGCTAGAATGGCTCAAAGAATTCAGGGAAACACACACACTGGTTTACTATATAATTAAGGGTATGATGAAGGATGCAGATGAATAGCCAGAAGAAGGGATCGGATCGATTGACCCCAGAAGGGTCTTGAGTGCAGGAACTTCTGTCCCTGTGGAGTTGGGGCGCCTCACCCTCCCCATATGTGGATTTGTTCACCAACCTGGAAACTCTCCAAAGCCCCTGTCCTTTAGGGATTTTTACGAAGGCTTCATCACGTGGGTATGGTCGATTATTAACTCAGTCTCCAGCCCTTTTCTGAAGCTTCCCCAAGGATAGAGGGTGCGATGGAAAGTTCCAAGCTTTTAATCATGGCTCAGTCTTCCTGGTGACCAGCCCCCACCCTGAAGCTATTCAGGGGCCCATCAAGAGTTGCCTTTTTAGAACAAAAGACACTCCTGTCACCCAGGAAATTTCAAGGGTTTTAGAAGTTCTGTGCCAGGAACTGGGAAATTATAAATATAAATATAAATATATATGCATATATATATGCATATATACATATATATTTTCCCCCTATTATTTCACAAGGCCCTTTCTCTTCCTCCCTCTATCCTGCTGCTTGGAATATGGATGGCTGGAGCTCCACTTGAAAGAGAGGACAAGGGCTATGCACAGCAGAGCACCAAGCCTCAGTTCTTGACACCACAGAGCCCCCTACCAACTCAAGACTGCCTACCTTCTAAGATTTTATGTGAATGAGTAACAAACTTCCATCTTGCTTAAGCTACTATTATTTTGAGTTTTCAGTCATTCACAATTAAAACCAATTGTTTCAGCATATTTTAGGTGATGAGAAGATGAATTCTATTTTGTACTAAGGGACAAGATAATGTGTTATATCACCCAGGATGGGGTGAGTGTGTGAAAAGGTGTGAAAAGGGTGAAAAGCTAGACATTCATTCCGGGGGCGGGGGGGGGGGGGGGGGGGGGGGGGGGGGGGGGGGCTGGGTTGTTAGAAGCAATGCTACTTCCTAAAAGTAACCAAGGCCGAGCCTTTTGAATTTCCTTCTCTCTCTGCTATTGGTCTTTAATTCATCAGGGCAAATCCTTTGAGTGGTCAAGGTCCATACTGATAAAATAATAATGTTCTATAATATATTCAGCTTTTAGTTTCAAAATACAAAACATTGAACAATGAATAGATAAGCATGCATTCTCAGTTTAAAAATTGAAATATACTTAAAGGTATTTTAAAAAGGGCTCCGACTTATTGACAGTCTTATATGTTTTAAGCTTGTGCTGTGCTAAATATTTTACAATCATTATCTCATTTAATCCTAACAACAATCTTATGTAGTAAATCAATTAAATAAGGTTTTAGCTCTATTTTCTGGATGAGAAAACTTATACTTAGAGAAAAAAGTTAAGCTTACCTAGAATCACACAATTAATAAGAACAGATCTGCATGGCCCCAAAGCCCTTACTTATAGGCAATATTCTGATTGAAGCTATGAAGAAAATATATTCTATTAACTCAAGATTTTTTTTTAAATTAAGATTTCTTTTAATAGCTTCATTTTGAAAATGTCTCAGTTGCTGTATCAGTCAGGTTCCTCACAAGAAACAGAATTGATCGCAGATAGTTCAGGGAAGAGACTTTAATAAAGGGACTAACTACCTCAGTAGGTATGGCATATCTAAAGAAATGAACAAGGGATTTCGAGACACCCAGAGTGTGGCACCAGCAGGAAGCTAAAGGGACAAGGAGAGGAATAAGTGGTACTGAAGTCTGGTGAGAGCTGGATCATGAAAGAGGGGCCATCTGAGGGGAGCCATCAGTTTGGAACTTCACAGCTACCTAAATAGGGAGGGTAGAAGAGTAAAGCCTGATCTGCCTTTTCATCTGAAGGAGTCAGTCTTCTGAGGCACAGAGCAGGGCTGGGAAGGATGGAGAATGGGTCTGGACGGCAATAGAGGAATTATTTCTGAGCTACAACAGCTCCGTAATCCAGCTATCATCCAGACTTTTCTAGAAAATGAACTGTGGGCAATTCTTTGAGGGTAAAATTCGACAGGATTGAGTGCTCTCAGAGCTTAAGACCTCAGTTTCTTACTTTGCTTTGCAAGGATAATCCTGCTGAACAGAATGTGCAGGACAATATAGGCAGTTCCATTCTCCAGTCCCAGCACCCTCTTTTCCTCCATGTCACCTCCTCAACCATCCTTTAGGACAGGCTCAGCCTTAATTACCACATGCCTTCAAGCAACAGGGAGAAGCAGCACCTGTCAGAATATTGAAGTAAGTAGGTAATGATCACACAAGAAGCTGACTCAATGATTAAGACATATTTCTTACTTGGGCCTAGTGTAGTCATCTATTTTTTTGAAAAGCCATGAGTATTATGTCAATAGGAACCAAAAATTTGCTTCAAACCAAAAATTAGACACCTTTTAAACGACAAGTAATGATGGTCCAAGCCCCATACCACTATTAGCTGTGTTTATCTCATTCATAAATTTCCATTAAAAAGAAGTTAGGTGTGGGAAGTTTGTGAGAAAATATTTTGGGTGAAATGAAGGATAAATAAATGATAACCTAGAAGGAAAAATTCTAAAATTTGTAGCTTTCTCTCAGAAAATGTTTTACACTCATCAACTATGAAAAAGTTTGCTATTGCAAGAAAAGGTAAATTCTGATCATATAAGCCTCTGGGAAGCACAAATGATTAAATAACATTGCTGATCTAGAGTGCAATCTTGTTTTAATTAGAAAACGTCTGAAAAAAACTTCAGCCTATGCAGTCGAAATCAAGCTTTTATAAGCAGATACTGCTACCTTTGGGGCCTACGAGAAAATAAAATCAAATCCTTGGGCAAATTATAAAATGGTACTCTTAGGAATTATGAAAATAATAAGTCATTCTGCTTTTCAAACATATGATGATGAAATCACATTTTTCTCTGTTTTTGTGGTTAAGTTTTATTTAAAAGTATTTTTAAAGTAGAGGCGGACCTAACCAAAACCTCAGTCTGACATTCCAAATCAGGGGATGAGTGTGTGCTGTGGGAATTGAGGCTTGTTAAACCCCCAGCTTCAGTCACCCCACTTTAATTTTCTACCAGGAACTCCTGGGGAACCCCTCCCCCTGCCTCACCTTGTTTATTGCTGTAATTTATTGACCTCAAAAATGCTCATAACAGACCTCACTTGGGGTGGGGAGAACCCCTTGTGTTTCCCCTTCTCTACTAGGCAGGGGCTCTGTGGGGCCAGGTGCTGAGGAGAGCCTCTCTGTACCCCACCTAACACGTGTTTTCCCCCTCCCCCCTTGGGGGGTGGTCCCAGGTTAGGTAACAGCCCATTCATAAATACCTTGTTGGGGAGGGGAAGGGATGGCATTATAGCTGTTTAGTTTAATAGGAATTGAAAGAGGGATCATGTCCTACTTTATGCTCTTCCCAGAAAGGAGGAGGGACACCATAATCACACTCCTATACTGACCACCACTATGTCAGTCATTATATTGAGTTCACTTTCCTAGAGAGTTTGGATAAATTCAGGTCAGAGCTGCAAGTATGCAGCCCTCAGGTGTCATAGAAAAGCAATTCCCTGACTGATCTCTCCATTCAGAAGTGTGCAGTCTTAATGTACAGTGATGAAAAACTGTTATTTTATGATCTTTTCATGAAAAGCTTGATTGAAAACTAAAAAAAAAAAAAAGAAAAAAAGAAAAAATGAAGACCTCTGAAGAGGTAAGTGTCGATATTGATGGGGAATTTGTTTTAGTAAAAGAGTACTTAAGAGGAAGGTAGAATTACTAAGTCAGTATCTTCCAAAAATTGTTCTGCAGAATTCTAGTCTTCAGAGATGCTACACACACACACACACACACACACACACACACACACACACACACACACACACACACACATCTTTCTCTCTCAGATTCATGATGTGCATTAACATATTAAACTCTCTGAGATTTACTACAAGAAAGAAATCTGCTTAAACTTTTGTTTTTCTCACCCAGGTTTTCCTCCCATAAACCCCTGTTAATCCCCATGTACCTTATTAAGAAAAAATAAAAAATATACTTTGGAGAATTTGGCCTTGAACTGAAGTTCCCTCAACTTCAGTATAACTCATTGTAAAGATTTTTGTTATCAAATTATTTTAAAAATTTTAAGCCATCTCAGGCAGAGTCGATTTTAAGAAAGAATCTATGAGGCCTAAGTCTAATTTTTAAGCTGGAGGGCTTCCCTGTATGTTATGTGACCAGCGCCAGCAAGAATGACATCTGGGACCTTTGCTTTGTTCTGAACATATGAATCATTTCACTTGCCCCGTCACGAGGCAAGTTCCTGAGAAGTTCCTGCGAAGTTCCTGCTTTCCCTTTATCTCTATTTTTGGCCTCATCAAAATCTCTCAGGGGAAAAATCCCAGACAAAGTACATTTGATACTTTTCTGATGTTGGCCCCCTTCCTCTGCTCTGATTCAGTTACCCCTTAAATTCTACCTCTTTCCAGCCACTCCAGAAATAATCCAAACAGATTCAGTTTATCTTAAAGCCCTGATGCTGGATTGTGTCCACTCCTTTATTCATTGAAGAAATATTCCTGGTCCCCTAAGATGAGAGGGAGGCAGTGTGCCAGGCACTGGGGCTCCAGCAGCGACCCAGACAGACACGGACCT
>NW_011888839.1:218331-219748 GCF_000151845.1 Pteropus vampyrus
ACACACACACACACACACACACACACACACACACACACACACTTTCTCTCTCAGATTCATGATGTGCATTAACATATTAAACTCTCTGAGATTTACTACAAGAAAGAAATCTGCTTAAACTTTTGTTTTTCTCACCCAAGTTTTCCTCCCATAAACCCCTGTTAATCCTCATGTACCTTATTAAGAAAAAATAAAAAATATACTTTGGAGAATTTGGCCTTGAACTGAAGTTCCCTCAACTTCAATATAACTCATTGTAAAGATTTTTGTTATCAAATTATTTAAAAAATTTTAAGCTATCTCTGGCAGAGTCGATTTTAAGAAAGAATCTATGAGGCCTACGTCTAATTTTTAAGCTGGAGGGCTTCCCTGTAATGTCATGTGACCAGCGCCAGCAAGAATGACATCTGGGACCTTTGCTTTGTTCTGAACATATGAATCATTTCACTTGCCCCATCACGAGGCAAGTTCCTGAGAAGTTCCTGTGAGGTTCCTGCTTTCCCTTTATCTCTATTTTTGGCCTCATCAAAATGTCTCAGGGGAAAAATCCCAGACAAAGTACATTTGATACTTTTCTGATGTTGGCCCCCTTCCTCTGCTCTGATTCGGTTTCCCCTTAAATTCTACCTCTTTCCAGCCACTCCAGAAATAATCCAAACAGATTCGGTTTATCTTAAAGCCCTGATGCTGGATTGTGTCCACTCCTTCATTCATTGAAGAAATATTCCTGGTCCCCTAAGATGAGAGGGAGGCAGTGTGCCAGGCACTGGGGCTCCAGCAGCGACCCAGACAGACACGGACCTCACAGAACTTTTGATCTAATGACAATGAGGTCATCTAGTGCCCAGGCCAGGAACCAGGCAGGTCCTGGGTGAGAAAACCAAGGATTGCCAACTATTAAAGACTAAGGAGAATGGAATTTAATTGTACATAAGCAACTATATTTTATTTAAAATTAAAAATTGCATATCCTTTTAAATAGTGATTATTGTTTCTTTGGCTATTTTAATTATATATGAAAAGCAAAATTGACTATAAAAGCATGATGATTTCCCTCTAGATTAACTGATCTTCTACATAATATAAGCATAACCAAATTTAGTTAGTGGCTGACTATTCTAATTGCAGTAAAATAAATGGAGACCAATAAAAAGCTTCTTCGGGCATGGTGTTATAATTCGAAACCCTTTAAATGTTAAGTGAATGGTAGGTATCCATATATATACAGACAAAAAATTTTTATGAAGGACATTTTTAGGTACAAATTCTTTTGAACAGAAGGCTGATTTTTTTTTCAAGGTGCTCCTCAGAGCAGCTTGCTGAGAAACCCTGAGCTCAGGTAACCTTAGAGAGGAGCAAGGTTTCTGAGAATGAGAAGTCAGAAAACCTGGCTGCAAAAAGACTTGTAGTCTTTCTT
>NW_011888839.1:220563-225580 GCF_000151845.1 Pteropus vampyrus
AGCATAACCAAATTTAGTTAGTGGCTGACTATTCTAATTGCAGTAAAATAAATGGAGACCAATAAAAAGCTTCTTCGGGCATGGTGTTATAATTCAAAACCCTTTAAATGTTAAGTGAATGGTAGGTATCCATATACATACAGACAAAAAATTTTTATGAAGAACATTTTTAGGTACAAATTCTTTTGAACAGAATGCTGATTTTTTTTTTCCAAGGTGCTCCTCAGAGCAGCTTGCTGAGAAACCCTGAGCTCAGGTAACCTTAGAGAGGAGCAAGGTTTCTGAGAATGAGAAGTCAGAAAACCTGGCTGCAAAAAGACTTGTAGTCTTTCTTCCTCTCTGTGAATAGGAAATTCTACCAATTCGAGCTCCTTTTCCAGAGACAGAGACTGTCAGCTTTTGGGGAGCTGTTCACTCCCTTAAGGGTTATTGGCATGGGGGCTGAAAGTGAGGTCTGCTTTGGGAGGAGAATGGTGGCCACTTCCTCACAAGCTGTGGTGGGGGAGACAGATTTTACTCAGGCTTTTGGGTCAAGATGTAATCAAGAACAACTCAGGGAAAATTCTCTACCAAACCTCAGGTTCCTAGCATCAGAAGAAATCTTTTTTTTTTTTTGAAGGAGGGTGTGTATCTAGACTACAAGAGGTAGAGGAAGAAGTGGCACAGGCTTTCTTAGAGCCTGTGTTTACCTCTGTAAAATGTGGTCATTATACCCCCGCTGTCCTTATGCATAGGCAGGGTAGGTAATCCTTGATTCAAAAATGAAAACTTATAAATAAGTCTCGGGGGTGTAACGTACAGCATGGCGACTATAGTTAATAATACTGTACTGTTTATTTGCAAGTTGCTAAGAGGGTAGATCTTAAAAGTTCTCGTCACAAGAAAAAATGTCTAACTATGTGTAGTAATGGATGTTGACTAGACTTATTCTGATGATCATTAGGCAATATATATATAAATATCGTATCATTATGTTTTATACCTGAAAACTAACATAGGTCAAAATTAATGTTATATGTCAATTATATCTAAATTAAAACCATCCCCCCCAAAAAACAGAAATGACCACCCAACTGCCCACCAATCTACCACTCCAGTTTCATTGTTTTTGATTCTTGAGAGTTTCCTTCTTTAAAATGCTTATCTTCCTTAGAAGAGTTATAGCTTAATTTAAGAATTATAGTTTATCAGATAACATGTTCAAAACTGAATTCCTGATTTTCCATCTCAGTAAATGGGTACCGATTCCTACAGTTTCTCAAACTAGAAACATGCTCTTTCCACTATGTTCTTTATATAACCCATTGCCCTTTTGGGTCGGTTTCCTCCTCCAGCATATATCTTTAGTCTAGCTACTCTCCCTTTCCGCTGCCACCATCCTAGTCTAAGCCCCCCTCATAGCTCATTTGCAATGTCCTCCTATGAGCTCCCTTGGTACACTATACCATCTCCATTGCCAGGTGCTGTAATTGCTGTTTACTCACCCACCTCCTCCCACATGAGCTCAGGGTCTGGCATGCTGAATAGATGAATGAATCTAAGTGATACTATTTTCTAAGCCACTGCTAGAGAAAGGAGTTTTTGAATTCTATACAAAAAATATTCTTTCCCTAGGTCTGGCCTCTGGACACTAAAGGAAAATAACCAAACAAACATATTTCGAAGGATAATTTGGCCTGAAATGAATCCTAATTAGCTTAGCCTGTGAAAATAAGACTTGATTTAGAACCAAGAAACTTTTCTAAGCTTTACCTATCAAAGTATCTTCAGGGCTTTTCATCATATTTGAAATCCCTGACTATTCTAGATAAATTAAACAACTGGGATACTTCTGAGTTAAGTTTATTGGGAGCAGCCCACACAGTGTGAAGATCCTTTTTAGCCCTTCGAACTTCAGGGTCAGTTGTCCAGTGAGGAGGGAAAGCTACTTTCATATCTGAATGACCTGAGGGCTAGCTATGCAGTGTCTGAATCCTTCCATTCCTTATCCTCGTTCCTCTAGCTCTCTGCCTTTCTCCAGGGTAGCGCTCATCTGCATTTCTCCCAGCAGATGCACAGGAGAAGACAAAAGATGAAAAGCTCAGAAAAGTTAATTTAGCATTTCTGAAGTTTAACTGAGAACAGGTTGACTTTACAGTACAATATCCAGGATGCTGGATCTTCAAACCTTACTTTGTTTTTCTTACATTCATCTCTCTTCTTGCCTCCCTCATCTTCCATTGTATTTCCTTCATCCTTCCTCAGAAACTTGCTTTCTCAAATCACAGACTCTTAGAACTAGAAAGGACTCAAGATATTCTCCAGTATCTGGTTTAATATCCCCTGAGAGTAAAACTGAGGCTCCAAGGGTTAAAATGATTGCCCACAGCAGTTGGGAAACCAAGTTTTTGATTCACAGCCCCAAATTCTTTCTACTACGTACTGCTGTCTTGCTTTTCTAAGAGAATAGTAAAGAGAAAGAAAATTCCATTGCTTGCAGAAAAATTTTTCTCTTTCTTCTCTTTGGCAAAAATAATATTACACATGCATTTGTGTTTTTAAAATATTAAGTTCCTACATTAAAGAGCTAAAACTCATGTAATAAGGAAATCTCCAATAAATCAAAGAGTAAAAATACTTTGAGTATAAATCTATCATTAGCTTTATGACTTGTTTCTCCAGTTAACTAGTCAGCCGACCTGTATTTCTTAAGCACAAAGCTCTGATAACATTCTTAATCTCGCACTCTATTGGTCAATGGGGACCCGTAGGCCTAGATGAATTCAAGAGTCTTAGAACTCTCTTGTGTGCCTTACCTGGTTCTTTCTTTTCCTTTCAGAGATTTAGTTGGCTAGCTTCCTTCTACATTCTCAGATGTTTGAAAGGTACCCATTCAAGCATCTCTTTACTTAGTTGCACCATAAAAATTAAAGTTGAAATAAAAATGAAATATCAAATAGATTACACTTGATAAAGTGTTCCTAGGGAGGACTGCTTCCCATTCCATCTTTAGGTATAGCTGAAGAACATAGGACCTGTGGCTCATAGTGGTAGACAAAGACTGACTGAAGAGTAATTGCTCATAGCATCATGGAGTTTGTAGAGATCCAGATTGCCCTCTTGGTACCCAGCAGAAGAGCCAGAGTGTACACAAATGGAAAGTATCCACCAAGCATTCCATGAGAGAACCCTGAGAACCAAATGGTCAACCCGAACCCCTCACTTTGTTTAGCCTGCATGGTGCTCATGACCTGACCCCACCGACCCACTCTCTCTTTGTAAACGATGCTCCAGCCCAGCTGTTTTTTATTCTATTTCTAAAATTCCACCTGCTATTCCCTACTTCAAGGCTCTGCCCGTGCCCTACCCCTTGACCTAGAACGCTCTCCTTTCTCTGGACTTACTCCTTATCCCAAGGGAAGCCTTTCTGAGGCACTCTACCTGAAGGAGGCCCCACCTCTATCTACTCAGTCTCCAGGCCAACATCCTATTTGTTCCCCTCATAGCACCTGCCATGATCTGAAATTATTGAGTTGATTGTTTATTGTTTGTTTCTGTGCATCTCTCCTCCCCCAAGAAGGTAAGAATTTTCTTGTCTTGTTTACTACACATAGCCCCAGCATCTCAGCACCTGGCACACTACTTAATAAATATGTGTTGAATATATGAATCAACAAGTAAAACAAGCTGGAGGATTGTGGATTATTGTCCAAGTTGCAATGGGCTGTGCAATGACAATGTCAACCAGATTCAGAGTCGCCTGCCGAGAATGAATCTCCGGGAACATGACTGTGAGCAGTAAGGCACATAGACTCATCGGCCCAAGGCAATTGCTTCTAATTGGAACTTTTCCTAAATCTAGGCTGCACTCTGACAGTCCCTTATAGTGTTTCCCAGCACATATCAGTCTAAATTCCTCACCGAGGGACTGCCCAAGCCATATTGGGAGCTGCGATGTACCTATTATTGGTGGGTCCTGAGGACACAGAGATGAGGAAGCCTCTACCTCTTTCCTGAAAGATCTTGTGGTCCAACGTGTGGGAGACATCAGGGGCTTTATCTTTTGCAAATTGCCCAGACCACAGGGTTTTCACTAGCACAAGAAGCGGTCTCAGCGGTGTTGTTCTACAATATAAGATATTGAAATGGTTCCTGAATCCTTCACCTTTCAAAGCTTCCACTAAAGTGTTCACTGTTTCAAAAACAATAATAATTTAAAAACAAACAAACAAACAAACAAACAAACAAACAAACAAGTTCCTATTATGAGCTTAACCCTGCCTTGCACATTTTTTTGCATTGTTTTTCTCCCAAGGTAGTTCCGATTATATTATTACATATGATCACATTGAGATTCAGGAAAATTCAGTAATGTATTTAAGGTCATACAACTAGGAAGTGAAAGCTACGAATTAAATTCAGATGTTTCTGATACCAGAGCCCATGTTCCTTGTACTATAATATAGACTCTTATTTCAATATTCCAGGACACAGTTCCTACATTTTTTACCTGCAATGGATTCTTACCAACTTCCCTTCTCTACTCAGTCAGAGAACATCTTATACTCACTAGGTAAAAACCCTGTAGACCTAGGCAGGCTTCTTTACAGAAAGGGTGGAGTCCAATAGCACAATATTCTGAAAGAACCATTAAATACGGTTATAGGAGTCCTAAGGACACCTGGAAGACACAGGGCAAAAATAATACTAAACAATAACTTTCAGATGTGACTGATACAAGACCCTAGTGGGTTTAGCTTCTGCTTCCCCTCTTGTAACTGTAGAGTCCTTCTGGGTGACACCATTTATCCTCTATGTCTGTCCAGCTTCCTCTCACCTTAGCATAGGCATTTTTCAGTCCCTAAGGGTCACCTAAAAAAACATTCATTGATGAAAAGCATCTGTGTCTTCCGAGGGGCGTGACTTGTCCAGTAAAATGGGCAATAGTGAGTGCTGGTTTCCCACTGAAGCCAAACTCTACCTCCACCTCGAGGAAGCAGTTTTGCTCCTCTAAGCCCCCTGCAGGTATGGTTTTGAT
>NW_011888839.1:226850-236060 GCF_000151845.1 Pteropus vampyrus
ATAGTGAGTGCTGGTTTCCCACTGAAGCCAAACTCTACCTCCACCTCGAGGAAGCAGTTTTGCTCCTCTAAGCCCCCTGCAGGTATGGTTTTGATAATTTTTTTTTCCAGATATTGCTATTTGGAAAATTATGGTTTTATTCCTGCCTATTAAGTCTTATAAATACTGTGATTTGACATGTCGCATGCCCCAGTGAATTTCCCCTTCATAAACCCTGGACTATTTGGGCTGAAATTAGGAGGCTGAAGTTGGCAGGAATGAAGACCATCTTCCCCTCCCTTCCTACACATACCATCCAGCCAACGGCAGGAAAAGTAGGAGTATAAGGGAGGAAAACTTTGAAGAAGAATTATTAACCTGCTGAGGAAATAAAATGGACTTTCCTTAAAATCACTTCTTTGTAGTATCAGGCAAATATCTTTCAACCTCTAGAGGTTGGAATGGTTTTGTAGGTACATGTGGCAACTGACTTTAAAATAAAGGCTTTTGGAGGAGACTGGTCTCTAACTAGATGCTCTCCTCTCTATGATTTATAGGAAAGCATATGTCCGTGGGTGAACGAGTGGGATGAGAAACTAGGGAAATAATGAAAAAGAAAAAGAGGGGAGTTGGGGGAAGAATAGGAGAGAGGGAGTCAGAAGCAAAGGACAATGGGGTTCAAGTGTTCTGCTTTCTCTTCCCTTTCATTAATACAGGTGATGGGGCTGCCCATGGATTTCAAACCCACTTAAGCTCTTCTTGGCAGCTGGCTGTGGCCTGAGGCACAGGCTGACTCTCAGAGGAGAGCTTGGCAGTAGCAGAGGCAGAAGTCAGAGAGAAAGGGTCTGACATGTGAGCTGTAGGGTGATGTGAACAACAGTTGACCTGTCATAAGACCTTAGGAAGAAAACCAACGGGAATCTTGTTTCAGAGCATCTAGTGTCCAACTAGCTTCCTGCTAGGTGCTTGAAAACAGATTGACTAACATAATGGAGTGATTTTGTAATCTGTCGTAATACCATAAGCCATAGATACACAGACTTTGACCCCCCTCACAGGTATAATAAGCTCCTTTTTTCAGCTGCACATGCTCTCTCTTTGAGGAGGGAGGGAGGAGGCCCTTCTTCTAATTACATATCCAGAGCAGATGCTTTGCTGGAGAACAAAGCATTGTATTCATTAGCAACAATCTTATAAATCAGGTTCTTTTTACTAGCCAGTTAACTAATTGACAGTTAAGAATTTGTATTAATAATATACTGCAGCCAGGCATTGCTTAATCTGACAGTTTTATTAAAAAAAGTAGGCAAGCTCAGCAAGCCAGCTTGGCTGTCAGCCTTTATGGAGGAATCCTGCTTAACAAGGATCTTAAAACTTGCCTGTAAAACAATATCACACTGGCAGAAAATTGTTCTCCCAGGTCGAAGTCCAGGAGTCAGCAGAGTTACTCGCTTGGATGATTTTGTTGTCGTTGTTCCTTTTGTGACACATTTAAACAAGGAAGTGATTTTGTTCGTGTTTTCTTAAAATCTTAGTGGCATGGTTCACTTGTTCTGGATCAAAATTATCCAGGTGGTAAAATATCCGGACTCTTCCTTTCTGCTTTTCTGTGTCCTTCACCCTCTTTTTAAAAAATATTTTATTTTATGAGGTATAGAAAGAATTATTTCTCAAGTCATTAGCAACTCCATCAAAAGTTGTGTATGTAATAGTAGAGATGGTGAAATTCAAAATCTATTATATCACTGAGTTTTCTAGTCTTTGCCCTGGAAGCTCTACTCATTTTTCAAGACCCAACTTAAATATTCCCTCCTCTATGGTGTATTCTCTAATTTCCCCTACTGGTGAAAATCAACTCTTTCCCTCTACCACTTTCCCATCACTTAAACTAAACTTCCTTTGTGCTCTTGATTCACCTGATGATTATGCGTTTGGGGCACAATCTGCCCCATCTATGCTCTCATCCTCCCTCCTGTGATCCTTTGCCTATAGCGAATACTAAATATTTGCTAGGTCACACTGGATTTACTCTTTATTGCTAGCTCTAATCTCAGTAAGTCTGTAAACACTCTTTTGATCACAGTTCTTTTTATAACTATCTCTAGAATCTAGTCCTTCTCTGTGGCAGGGCCTTTAATACCTCTTGCTTCCTTGAGAGGAATATTTCTAATTTATAAATATGGTCATGAGACTCTTCTGATTAAAATCCTTCCACAGTTCTTCATTCATTCATTCATTCATTCCCCAAGTATGTATAGAGTGCCACTATGTGCCACACACTGTGTTGGGAGCTGAGACTTCAGCAGTGAACAAAACACTCCAAAATTCTGCACTTGTGGAGCTGACATTCTAGTGCGGAAGATAAACAATACATAAACAAATAAGTATAGAGTATGTCAGGTGGTGATCAGTTCTATGGGAAAAAGAAAACAAGTGAGGGGGATCTGGAGTGAGGAAAAAGAAGGCCAGCATTGTCCTGGGTTGGTCGGGAAAGGCTTCCACGCGAATGTGACTTTGAGCAAGGACTGGGGGAAGTGAAGGAACGAAACAAGTGCAAACCTGGGGGAAGAGCTGACCAGCCGAAGGGAACAGTATAAGGAAGGGCCGTGGTGGGAAGGAGCGCGCCAGTGTGGTAGGAGGTCGAGATGTGGGGAGGGGAGTTCGTGTGGGGCTTCCAGGGCATTGTAAGGACTTTGGATTTTACTCTGAGTGAGATGAGGAGTTAAAAAATATTCGGCAAAGGAAAGTTCTATCTAACTTCAGTTTTTAAAAGATCACTCTGGATACTGTGTTGAGTAGAATGGCAGAGAAGGCTGGGTAAGGACAGAGGTAGGAGACCTGTTCAGCGGCTCTTGCAGCAATCCAGCAGAGACACGACAGTCACCTGGACGCAGGTGGATTCATGCAGGGGGTGAGAAGTGGCTGGATTCCATGCTATTAGAATGGATATAAGGGGAGGGGTGGGAGTGGCATGCAGGAGGAAGAAAAGAAGGGAGGAAGAGAGAGAGAGAGGGAGATTAAAGTGACCATTTAAAAATATTATTTACTTTAAGCAACTGGAAGAATGGCTTATCCTAGGACTCTATTGGGCCCACCTTCCAGTATTGTCACCCGCTTCTCCCTTTTTATAATCTATGCTCCATTCACACCCAGCTCTTCCGTACTGCACACTCACATTCTTTCACATGCCCAAGTCTTTGCTCATAATAATCACTCCTCCTAGGCTGCCAAAGTGTGGTCATTTGTCCACCAGGCAAACTCCTATGCCTCTTTCAAGACTTCTATGAGGTCAGATTTTTTTTTTACACACATACTCTCCCAATGGAGTATATTTTCTTATTTCTTTGTATACCTGGTGATCTTTGATTGGATTTGATGGCAGACATTACAAATTTACCTTGTTGGGTAATGGATATTTTTGAATTTTTATAGATATTCTTCAACATTGTCCTGAAATCAGCAGTTAGGTTACTTGGAAATCACTTGATCCTTTTGGGCCTTGTGTTTAAGATATTTTAGAGTAAACTAGAGCAGTGTTTAGTCTAGGGCTAATAATTGTTCCTCATCATTGAGGCAAGACCCTTCTGAGGATACCAACAACACTCTATGAATTATGAGGTTTTCTAGTTGGGTTGGTGGGAACAGACACTATTCTTAGACCTGCGCAAGTGCCAGGTACTACTCTCTCTCATCTGTTTAGATAGTTCTTTCTCCAACCTTGAGTCTTTTTCTTTTTCTTTCTTACATTCTTGAATGGATAAATGCTCTATTGAATATTCGAAGGTGATTTTCTGCAAATCTCTGGGGTTCTCTCTCTGTGCGGCCCTCTCTTCTCTGGTACTCTGTGCTGTGAACTTTAGCTGTGTTGGTCTCCCCAGACTCTCAGATCCATCTCCTGAATTCAGGGAGTCCGATAGGATCCACCTGGGTTTTGTTTTGCTTTGTTGCGGCCTGGAAACCTCTCAAGGCAGAAAGCTGGGGGAATAATAGGACTTACCTTATTTGTTTCCTATCTCTCAGGGACCACTGTTTTTCATTGCCAGGTGACCATTGTTTCACGCCTTTATTCTGGTTCATTGTCATTTTAGATGGGAGAGTAAATCCAGTCCCTGTTACTCCATCATGGCTGAAGCAGAAGTGCTAAAGGCTCCTTTAGATTGGCCCTGAAAAAGTTTAAAAGAAATAACTAAGCTGTATGTCAGAACAAGGTCTAAAACTCTTTAAGAATACAACAAAATCCAGTGTCCAACAATGAAAAGTTCACAATGTCTGGCATCTAATAAAAATTACCAGGCAAACAAAGAAGCAGGAAAATATGACCCACACCCAGGAGAAAAATCAACCAATAGAGACAGATCCAAAAATGACAGAGGTAATGGAATTAGCAGACAAAGACTTTAAAATATCTATTATAAATCGTACACATATATTCAAGGATGTAAAGGAAAACATGAGCTTGATGAGGAGAGATATGAAAGATATTTATTTTAAAAAGAACCAGAGACTTGGTTTCTAGGATTGATGCTTTCACAGGCTGGCTGTGTGACCCTGGAGAATACCTCCCCGCTCTCTGGGCTAATGACATGCCGGCTGATACTCTTTCTGTCTTAATAAAGACTCTTTCTCATCCCAGAAATTCTACAACCTAATTATCTACATGTCTCCAACTCTGCTTCCCAATTACCTCTCCCCTGGACTGTGGCATGTCTCCCATCCTAACAACAACCACACCCAATCCTTTTCTCCCACAACATAGCCAGGGAGATTTTTCTAAGCTGGAAAATGAATCATGCCTCTTTTCTGGCCTTTCACTGCCCTTAGGATAAAGTTCATAGTCCATATTGCAGACTCAAGGCCTTTTTTGGTCTGGTACTATCCTGCTTGTTCCCGTTATCCTCTCTAGAAATCATTCTTCTCTCCCTCTCATGGTTTCACTCCTGCTCTTTCATCTTGGGGCTTCCTGCCTGGGACATGTCACCCAATGATTTTCTTCACTGAGTTAATTTCTGATTCTTCATTAAGTTCCCAGCTTAAACATCACTTCCTCAGGGAAGGCTTCCATGACCACCTAAGTTCCTCTCCAAGACTCAGTTAGGTGCGATTCCTGTTCTTCACTCTCATATTTCTTTGACTCAATTGTCAAAACACTCATCTCACCATATTATAATCACTTAATTGTCACTCTCCATCCCACCCTCTGTGTCTGTTCCACATGTATTCCTGCACCTAACCCCGTGTCTAGTTCTAAAAAGAAGAAATGAATGTTTATCCTCCGTAATATATTCCAGTTCTGCTCCTTCCAGCACATCCCGATGGCCCTGTTCTAGGCCATGCCCCTAAGCCCTAGATTCCAAAGTAGCCTCAGATCAGCCTCCCTGCCTGATGGTCTCCTTCATCTATCTAATCCACCCTGCCCACAGCAGCGAGAACCATTGTCCTCAAGCATCACTTTGATCATATCACTCCCTGTCTTAGACGCCTACGATAGCTCCAATTGCCTCTTGAATTAAATTAAAACTCCTAATCATGGGTTTCAAGGGTCCCTACCAATTAATGCTTCCCTTCCCCCGCACCTAACTGCTGTCATCTTTTCACAGTTCCTCAAGCATGGCTTCTCCTGCTGCACATCTGCTCCATGTCCATCTCTCTCTCAAGCTGGCCAGTATGGCTCTCTCACTTCATTTCTTAACTTTCTCCCCTCCTCATACTTGCTCCCAAATCATTTCCCTTCCCCCACGTGAGAAATATTACTCAATAATAATTTCTTTCAGAACTGTTTCCTAAATCCACGTGGCTTTCTATCATAACCTGTTTTCAGGTGTGTAGAATATCTGCACTTACATATATGTTGTTAGTGTCTCATGCCCTGTGGCTTCTGCTAACTTATTTTTGGTGCTGTCTGCCCTTTTGGGATCTGGCAGTTCCAAGGACAGAGATGATGTCTTTTCATCCCTTGTGATTTCCTGGGATCCTCAGGCATGTTCTGTGCCTGAGGTCCTTACTTACCTTTGCAACAGAGGTGGAAGGGAAACTGGAGAGCGGGAATTCCTAAAGGACACTTGTTTTCCCTCAGATTTCCCAGACCAGACTCCAGTCAGTCAGATAGGTGCAGCTCCGGCCGAGTGAGAGATAGTCGGTACTTAGCACTGGCATTGTGGGGGGATTTTCGTGTGGCGGTGAAGAAGAGGGACAACAACAAACACCTCCGAACACCCACTCTGTGCCAGGCACTGGGCCAGGAACTTTACAGACGTTGTTGCACATCCGCCTCCCCTAAGCTGGAGAATGAGGAGTGATTACTCCTGACTTACAAGCACATTAGGGGGCAGAAAGGTGTGGATAACCTGCTGTGCCCCTGACAGACGTCATTCTGATTGAAGAAACAGCTTCTGTCCTCACACAGGGAAGATGTGTTTCTGGACCAAAAGACCTTCTGGCAGAATGTCCCAGATCTCAGGAGCACTCTGATAACGTCGTGTCTGCACGACGTATACACAACACATTCGCGTTGTGTCTAAGATGCCCCACCAAGCCTGACCCCACGGCTCTGCTCATGCCATTTGCCTGTCTAGCCGTTGTGAGACCAGACTCTTCCTACGAATAAGGACTTCTAAAATTTTGGTCAGAGATTCCTTTAGGAATCTGATGAAAGCCATGGACTCTCTCCCCAGAAAAAATACATGAATATATGACACTTACACACAACATCGGTGTAAGCAGACACTCTTTCCCTTGCTTCTTGCCATCGGGTTTTCCAGACCCGGGACCCACAGAGAGAACCACGTGTTCTCCTCATTCCTTTCCTGTTTGACAGATTCCAGAACCTATTAAAGGTACATTTTCGAGGACTCTGTGTCAGGATGATTTATGTACATGTTTCAAATGATGTACTTACTGTATGAGTCTTGAGTTATTTAATGATGCAAAGGTTGGCTTTAAAATGGAGACCTAAGAGAAAACCTAGGGATTGAAAACAAGTTAGCGAAGGGGTTTGGGGGAAAATAAATGTCATGCCTCTTCATTCTGGTTGTGCTCATATTAGTTTGTGGTCCCTACTGTTGGTTCGAACCACAGCACCTTTATTTCCAGGCTAGCTCTCGTCATGAATGTAGGTAACACTATCATTCTGTTTCAGCTTAATTTTTTTGAAGCACTGTGTCAGAGTCTGCTCTATGTATAAGGGGGACCTCCTTTTCAAACAGTAAATTCATTTTCCTGGAAAACTCTTTTCCTTGTAATTGAGGAGAAAGGAAAAAAGAAAAAACCTGGAGTCTTCTGGAGGCTGTTTGAAGCGGAAGAGTGACATCTTTTGGTGGAGAGATGGAAGGGGCTGCTAATTAGGTCACTTCTAACAGACATGCAGGAGACCAAGCATCCATGGCTTCAGGGTGTCCGTGAATCCCCTAAAATCATATGCAAAATATGGCATGTAAAATATGTATTATTCTGGAAAAATGGTCCAGAGCTCTCATCAAAGTGTTCTTTGCTCATAAAAGGTTAAGGTCCATTGGGACTGTGTTTTCTCCAAGTATTTGAGGTCAGTAGAATCACTGGGGAGCTTGTTAAAAACTGATTCCGAGGCCTTACCTCCAATCTTCTGAGTTAGAATCTCTAGGGAGATGACTTGGGATTCTGAATCTTTAACCACTTCTTCAGGTGTTTTGGTTAAATTTCTGAATTAGGTAGGAGATTTCAGATGTTTAACATCACCTGTTAGAACAAGATTAGCAATGACAGAATGGTGCATGCATATTCACCCAAACAGGCCAGGGGTCAAATCCCAGCGCAGCTAGCTGTGCAACGTTGGCAAATTATAAAACCTTCTGAACCTTAGTTTTCTCCTCTGTAAGTATGGGGCTAAATAATTTATATCTTGAGATAAAGTTGCTTAATACATAGCAGGAGTCCAAAAACTATTATTTACTGTTCCTAGATTTTCTTACAGAGTATTCCCCAAAGTCTCCAGGTCCAATGTTGTTTTTTAAAAGTGCTTCATTAGCTTTCTTTCATAAAGATGTTGTTAATACACAAAACAGGTTAATCATTTTCTGCAATGATCTACCAGCCATGTGTAAAGGGGTTTTGTTATGCCATCAAATATGCCTAAACTATAAACTGTTAAGTGAAATTTTCTTTATCTCAACTTAACAAAATAGCAATATTCATATTCTGCAGGTTCTATCACACTGCAGCTTTCTCTGTGGATTCATCATGATTTTAGCAAATGGAAAGCACAAATACCAGAATTTACCAACAAGGACACAATCTTTCATGCTTAGTAATCACATTACTGAGAATGGTTGATTTAATTGAGAATCTACTCACTAGTTCATCTCTAGAAGCAAAGAGCAAAAGGGAGAAAAGAAGAAATTTTAATTTTTGTAAAACCAGTTGTAAAATCCTATGTTTGGTAAGAACGCCCTCCTCAAGCCCCCTCACCCTCACTCCCATGCACATACCCTGGTGATTTCGCAGCTCTATTCTACCACAGTTGTATGTTTTCTATCATTGAAAAATCATTTATGTAAATGTTCATGTTTACACACCAAAGAACATTTACAATGTAAGCAGAAAACCTAAAGGAAATATGATACCTAAATAAATAAATAAATAAATAAAAACTCTCTTAATTCATTTTTACAGAGAGTACCCAAAGTTCTCTTTAGATTAAAGAATCTAAGAATTTGTCTCTGGTGCCTTTTTTGAGGTTACACATTTATTTCTGTCACCGGTGAAAGGAGATTTGTTTCGAGCTTAAGAAGTTGTGGCTCTGTAAAGAACTGGTATTCAAGAGGTAGAATGCAGTGGTCTCCTTACCTTAAATTTATCATTATATTCTTAAATCTATTTATCAAAATATTTTGAATAGGATAAACTCAGGTTTTGTATTCTTTGATTGCCATCTGCTGGTAGTTCTCCACACCAGAAAATAAAAATTCCCAGGAAGATTTCAACAACCTGGCTATCACTTGATTTAAGTAGTTCTTGCAGCCCCAGAGACAATATTTTTAAAGCCCATGAGGATACCAGAGAGCCATGCCACAGTTCTAGAGAATGTGTCTCTCAGGAACATACCTTGTATATTTATTACCTGGGAAGATGATTGCACGGCTACTAGGTATTACTATGCAGGGCCAGTTGCTCATTCTTTTTTTAAAAAATAGACTTTATTTTTTAGAGTAGTTTTAGGTTCATAGCAAAATTGAGTGGATAGTACAGAGTTCCCATTTA
>NW_011888839.1:237430-241548 GCF_000151845.1 Pteropus vampyrus
AATCGCTTCCATAAAGGAAGACAGAGCTACATTCTATCTGTGGTGAGAAACAGGGCCCTGGCTTCCTGTCTGGGCAGAGACCTGGAGACCCCCAAAAGGAGGAGAAAATGTCTGAACTAAGTCTTGAAGGACAATAAAGGCCCGGCTAGGCAGAGAAGATGGGGGCAGAGGTGGAATTCCAAGTAATGAAACAGCAGAGAAAATGAGAAAGAAGCTGGTTAAAAGTTCCAGAGCTGAAGCTATGACACTCAGGAAGAATAAATCCTTGCCAGCTCTTGGGAAAGTAGGACAAAGATCAATCATCTCTGATCTTAAAAAGAAGAAATTTCAAAAGTGAATTCAAAATAAATAAACTGAACTTCATCAAAGTTATATATATTTGTGTTTCAAAGGACACCAACAAAAAAGTGAAGAGACAGCTCACCAAATGGAAAAAAATATTTGTAAGTCATACATCTGATACAGGACTTTTACCAGAGTTAAAGAACTTTTATAATTCAACAATAAAAAGACAACTCATTTGTAAAAAGAGTAAAGAATTTGGATAGACATATCTCTAAAGAGGACATATAAATAGCCAATAAGAATATGACAAGATGATCAACGTCATTAGTCATTAGGAAAATGAAAATCAAAATCACAATTAGATACCACTTCATGCTATTAGGATGGCTAAAAGAAAAAAAAAAGATAGATAATAACAAATGATGAAGATAATAGGAAATTGTGACCCTCATACATTACTAATAGGATTATAAATAGTGCAGCCACTTTGGAAAACAGTCTGGCAAGTCCTCAAAATGTTAAATGTAGAGTTACTATATGACCTGGCAATTCCACTTCTAGGTATGTACCCAAGAGAATTGAAAACGTGCATCCACACAAAAACCTGCACATGAGTGCTCTTAAACAGCATGATTTAGCCAAATGGTAGAAACACCCTTAGGTCCATCAACTGATGATTGGATAAACAAAATGTGGAATGTTCATACCCTGGAATATTGTTCAGCCGTAAAAAGGAATGAAGTACTGACACAGGCTACAACAAGGGTGAACCTTGAATTCGACCTCGAAGTTAGTCACAAAAGACTGCATGTTATATGATTCTGTGTTTACGAAATATCCAGCAAAGGCAAATCTATCGAGACAGGAAGTAGGTTAGTGGCTGCCACAGGCTGGACGGACATGACGGAGATTGAAGGTTTCTTTTTGGAGTGATGAAATGTTCTGAGATTATAGTGATAATGGTTGCACACCTCTGTGAATATACGAAAAATCATTGAATTGTACACTTTAATAGGATGGATTTTTAGCTTAATAAAGCTATTGTTAAAAAGAACAAAAAAGGGAAATCACTCCTAAAGCAGAGTTGTCCTATGCATGGAGCTGCATTAGAACAAAGTGTGGGAGGGACCTTAGGTAATGACAACAGTAACAATGATGACAGTTTAACTTCATTCACTTAGCAAATATTTCCCGAGTACCTACTATGGTCTAGATGCTGGGGATACAGAGAAACAGGACAGCAAAATCTCTGTCTTCATGGAGATTCTGTTCTAATGGGGGAGACTAGGCAGTCAGCAAATAAGTCAATATGATATCAGGTAGTGGGAAGTGTTACTCAGAAAAATAATGAAGGGCAGGGGCTACTAGAAGGGATGGTAGAGGCAGGCACTGTTTTAGGGAAGGCCTTTAGGAAGTGACATTTGCATAGAGACCTGAACAAAGTGAATTTCATCAGATATTTCTCCTAGGCAGACACTGAGCTGACAGCTTCTTACATGCATGTTATTTAATCTTCTCAATAATCTATGAGGTTGATAATACTATTATCCCCATTTTAAAGATGATAAAATTAAAGTAGAGAGAAACGTAGCTGATATTCAAACCTAGGTGTCCTTTCATAGAACTTTATAACATTTCAAAGTTCTTTCATGCAAATGGAATAATATATGCAGAAGTGCTTTATGGATAATAAAGTGTTATGCAAATGTAAGTAATTATAACTATTTTAATGTCATCTGATTTGACCTCCACAGCATCTACAGTTTTTTTCACCTTTGTTTCCTCAAATACTGCCCTTTAGGATGCTTTACAGGCTTTATAGCATCCTGCCTACATGAGAGTCATAGTTACCATTCCCTTCTATTTGGACTATTTGCCATAGCTATATACTTATATCTATTTACATAAGATTTGGGGGAAGATCCGTAGCTTGCTACACAAAGTGTCACTCGTGGTTCAGCAGCATAAGCATCACTTGGAGCTTGGTAGAAATGTGGTGGCACAGAACCCATCCCGGACTTAGCGAATCAGAACTTTCATTTTAATAAGATCCCTAGGGGATTCACACACACATTAAAGTTTGAGAGGCATTACTCTATAGCTTTGAGCAGAACCCCTGAAGCCACTAAGCTTTGGGGTAGTATCTGATCCAGTAAACAGCTTTCAAAAGCCAATAGGCTGCTGGCCTCAGCAGATCAAGGGCCCTCAAGATCACCTGATGAGACCTTGCCTGCCCTAACACTTAAGCCCCCAAAGCTTAAGCAGGATGTAGGTTTTCATGCTGATGGGAGGCAACAACAATGGAAAGAGACTGTGAAAGGTGCTTCAAGACGAAGAGGGGCTTAACTTACATAAATGATTGTACTGGTTCTAAAATTTGGCTGCCAGTTGGAATCACAGGAAGAAGTGGGGAGGAATATTCTGATATAATTGGTATAGAGAATGGCCTAGGCATTGGAAATATTTTAAGTTTCTCAGGAGATTCCTATATGCAGCAAAGTCTGAGGATCATGGAATTATTGTGAATACCTTCTCCTTTCAATTAATATAATTCTGGGGTCTATGTTATATTTAGAGAGTTTAAAACAGAGTTTCTCATACTCCTTTGATTTGGAGACTCACCCCAAGCAATTACTAAAAATACAACAACCAGGCCCATCCCCACTTGCTGTGTCAGAATCACTAAGGGCCTGGGAGCAGTCATTTTAAGCAGCACCCTGATGTTCTGCTCCTCATAGAGTTGGTTTAGAAAACACTGCTTTCAAAGACCTGTGGGTGAGGAGCTCTAAAACATACAGTAGTTGTCTGCTTTTGTCATCTTCCTGTTTCTGGAAGGGCACCTGATCCTCACCCATCAAAGACTAACTGGTTTTAAAAGCACAGAAAAAGGATTTCAGCATCCTTCTACAGCTGTCTGAAGGGAAATGTTTACTTATAAAATACTCAGGCTGACTGTAATCTAGAGCCTAACACAGCGCTTGGCACAGGGGCTCAAATAAACGAATGGGTGGTTAAATAACTGAAAAGGAGCAGCAGAGTGGCTGGTGGAAGGAATCGGCAAGCTGACTGTCTTCCTTAATTCCCGACTTTGAACTGCTCGGACACAAATTACATTCACACACATCCAACCAGTGCAGTCCATTTTGCTTCGGTAAACTCGACATATGACAAACAGATAAATTCGGAAGTAGTTATTCATTGCTCAAAAAGGTTATTTGATTTACAAAAATGATTCACCAGAGCAGTGTGGTTCCCAGACTAGCAACATCAGCGTCACCTGGAACTTGTGAAAAATGCAGATTTTCAGGCGCCCAGTACTGCCTGCAGCAGAAACCTTGGGGGTGGGGCCCAGCAATCTGAGTTTTAATAAGCCTTTCTGGTGATTCTCCTGCAGTTAAAGTTTGAGAACTACTGTACCAGAGTTCTTTAAATGAGTTCCCCACCTTAAATGCAAAGAATGTTTAAGAACAAACTTACTGTTAAAGGGAAACTTATCTGTATTCTGATTCAGCATCCCTATGCATCTTCGGAAAGCTTCCAGACTGTAGTTGAGTATATCTTTAATAAAGCATTTTATATTAAAATGATTATAATCTATTTATAATTAATGTGATTAATTATACAGTGTAAGATAGAAAAATATCACAGACCATTACACATGGTGAGGGTTAAGTACTCTTTTATGACCCTTTTTTCAGTAATATACTGAACCAGAAAGTAAAATATTTTCTTGCTAAGAATAATGGGCAAAACACTTTGAAAAGCACAGCTGTCTATGGTACAATGTTTGGTAGTTCTTCTTATCCATGTGAATAGGGAATGACATGCAAATA
>NW_011888839.1:241598-246652 GCF_000151845.1 Pteropus vampyrus
GTTCTAAAATTTGGCTGCCAGTTGGAATCACAGGAAGAAGTGGGGAGGAATATTCTGATATAATTGGTATAGAGAATGGCCTAGGCATTGGAAATATTTTAAGTTTCTCAGGAGATTCCTATATGCAGCAAAGTCTGAGGATCATGGAATTATTGTGAATACCTTCTCCTTTCAATTAATATAATTCTGGGGTCTATGGTATATTTAGAGATAGTTTAAAACAGAGTTTCTCATACTCCTTTGATTTGGAGACTCACCCCAAGCAATTGCTAAAAATACAACAACCAGGCCCATCCCCACTTGCTGTGTCAGAATCACTAAGGGCCTGGGAGCAGTCATTTTAAGCAGCACCCTGATGTTCTGCTCCTCATAGAGTTGGTTTAGAAAACACTGCTTTCAAAGACCTGTGGGTGAGGAGCTCTAAAACATACAGTAGTTGTCTGCTTTTGTCATCTTCCTGTTTCTGGAAGGGCACCTGATCCTCACCCATCAAAGACTAACTGGTTTTAAAAGCACAGAAAAAGGATTTCAGCATCCTTCTACAGCTGTCTGAAGGGAAATGTTTACTTATAAAATACTCAGGCTGACTGTAATCTAGAGCCTAACACAGCGCTTGGCACAGGGGCTCAAATAAACGAATGGGTGGTTAAATAACTGAAAAGGAGCAGCAGAGTGGCTGGTGGAAGGAATCGGCAAGCTGACTGTCTTCCTTAATTCCCGACTTTGAACTGCTCGGACACAAATTACATTCACACACATCCAACCAGTGCAGTCCATTTTGCTTCGGTAAACTCGACATATGACAAACAGATAAATTCGGAAGTAGTTATTCATTGCTCAAAAAGGTTATTTGATTTACAAAAATGATTCACCAGAGCAGTGTGGTTCCCAGACTAGCAACATCAGCGTCACCTGGAACTTGTGAAAAATGCAGATTTTCAGGCGCCCAGTACTGCCTGCAGCAGAAACCTTGGGGGTGGGGCCCAGCAATCTGAGTTTTAATAAGCCTTTCTGGTGATTCTCCTGCAGTTAAAGTTTGAGAACTACTGTACCAGAGTTCTTTAAATGAGTTCCCCACCTTAAATGCAAAGAATGTTTAAGAACAAACTTACTGTTAAAGGGAAACTTATCTGTATTCTGATTCAGCATCCCTATGCATCTTCGGAAAGCTTCCAGACTGTAGTTGAGTATATCTTTAATAAAGCATTTTATATTAAAATGATTATAATCTATTTATAATTAATGTGATTAAATATACAGTGTAAGATAGAAAAATATCACAGACCATTACACATGGTGAGGGTTAAGTACTCTTTTATGACCCTTTTTTCAGTAATATACTGAACCAGAAAGTAAAATATTTTCTTGCTAAGAATAATGGGCAAAACACTTTGAAAAGCACAGCTGTCTATGGTACAATGTTTGGTAGTTCTTCTTATCCATGTGAATAGGGAATGACATGCAAATAGGCATACAGAAGGGCTAATTATAAGGATCAGATTAGTAATCCCTGCTAAGGAAGAACTTTCCTTAGGTTCTAAAAAGGCTTTTTATTTCTCTTGGTTCGGTCTCAGATTCAAGCAGTGAGCTCGATTCTCAGGTTAGTTGGTTGTTCCACCTCCCCACCCCCAGGGCACCTGGGTTCTCCTGAGAGAAGATGTGGGCCCTTGGCAGATCATTGATCCTAGATTATTATGCTAGACAACTGGCGTGTAATACTATACCTGACTGTGAGAAGTAATTCATTTAGTATTTACCTAATGTGAAAACAAATGAAGTTCCTCCAAATGAGAACAGAGGTTATTTGTTCAGAGCTTGCTCTAACAAGAGATTTTGCCACTATTACTTGTGTTTGGCAGAGACTCAAAGCCAGGCAGGGGAATGGGGAAGCTTTAGAGTAAAAAAAGGGGAAGGCTTCAGCTGTGCTCTGATTGTAGGTTGTTGGCATGGAAGCTGAAGGCAGACTAACCAGGAGCAAGATATTCTGTGCGATTGGTTTAGGCAGCATATTTGGTTGATCCTGAACTGGAGGTGGGGGAAAAAAGTTGGGAACGTGGCAGTTGACCTAAACTTGATGTTCCAAGCCGATTGCCGAAAGTGTTGTGTTTTAGCTTCCTGGACTGGTTGCTGTAAAGATTATGGATTAGAGTTCATTTGTCATATAGGTTTGGTCATTATCTCACTACCTATCAAAGAGAGACAACAACTTAACCTGTAGGGCAAGTTTATTCATTTATTTAACACTTATGGTCTCTTGGCAACTTTTCCAGTGATCGGAAATTAAAACGAGGCTTGAATCTAGTCAGACTATAGGTCAACGTTCCCCTCCCTTGATCTGGCTCGTTAGTGTTGGCAGGAATGGCCTGTACCAGTGTGCTTTCAGTGGACTGGAAATGCCCAGAGATGCTGAAACATCTTGGCTGGCTATCAGTCAGCCTTGAGGGTGGCTTCCGGGAGTCTGGGCTAATCCAAGTGAGATATAAGAGCTGGGAACCCCACCAGGACCATAGCCACTCACCCCTCTGCAGTCCAGCAACAAAGCCCCACCCAGATGCTTGCCCTGGTCTGGGCTGCCATGGATGCTTTCACGTGCTTCTGAAGTTACTCAGGCCCAGTCTCCACTGTGGGTGGGACTGCTGCAACCTCAGTAACTTAGAGAGGTTAAACTTCTAATATTCTCCTTTTTCAATTAAGGGTCTCAGCCAGATGCCAACTGTGGCACATGAAGTATGGCTAGAGGATCTCACCATTTAACCATCCAGTTACTGTGGACCATTGACATTCTTAGTTCCATTTGCACCTTTTCCAAGGTTTGAGCATCTCCCAGCTTATGAGGTTGAACCTTTGTCTCACTACAGAAGATGAAAACACTAATACTTTCCCAGCATCCTCTGCAACTAGGCCATGGCTGTGACCAAGGCCCCACCACTGGACGCACCTATACAAGCCTTACATTTCTTCTCTGTGCAAATGCAGAAGTCCCCTAACATACGCTATTTCTCATTACCTACACCTGATATTTTATAGAACAAGAAAAAATGGGAAGAAACAAGGGAAAGAAGAAAAGGGGAAAAAAGAGTCAATGAATCTTGTTTTAAATGGAAAATTTTAACCAGGTTTTTGCTCAAGTTTAAGTAAAAAATCCAGTTTCTGAGACTGTAACAATTAATGTGAATTCACCTAGCACCTATGGTAAGGGGATAGAACATATGGAATGTGACAAGTTTAAAACAATTATAAATTGAATATTCACTCATTCAACGAATAATTTAATGTGCACTTTCCATATGCCAGACATTCTAGGCACCTGGGGCACTACAATAAATAAAAAAAGACTCTAATTCTAGTGAGAGAAAAATTCAAAAAACAACCTAATAGAATATGTCACCTGGTGACAAGTACTCTGAAGGAAAATAAAAGCAAAGAGATAGAAAATGAAGGATGATGCTACGTTATAAGGAAACCAGGAAAATCCTTTCTGAAGGAGCAATATTTGGAAAGACACCTAAATGAAGAGAGGAAGAGTACCACAGCTGGGGGAAGAATATTTCAGGCAGAGGGACTGACTGTGTGCAAAGACCTCAAGAACAACAAGGAGGCCAGTGTGTTTGGAGTGAGATAATGAGGGGCATTGGTAGCAATGGATTCAAAGAGGTAGAGTTGGGCAGAGAAGATGACTTAGGACCTTGTAGACCCAAACTCTTGCACTTTTGCTTTAAGTGAGATAAGAAGACTTTGGAGGATTTTGAGCAAAATTACATCATCTTCTAGGCTTTAGAAGGATCTCTCTCTCCTTTTCTCTCTCTGTCTCTCTCTGTCTCTCTCTGTCTCTCTCTCTTTCTCTCTCTCACTCACACACACATGTGTGTGTAAAACTGGTGGAATCTGAATGAGGTTTATAGATTGTACCAATGTCAATTTTCTGATTTCAATGTTATACTATAGTTGTGCAAGATGTTACCATTGGAAGAGACGTGGGTCCTCTCTCTGTTATTTTTGCAACTTCTTGTGAATCTGTAATTATTTCAAAATGGAAAGTTAAAAACAGAAGAAGAAAAAAGAATCCTTGATTGCTGTGTAGAGAACAGATAAAAGACAGGATGGAGGTGGAAAGCAGGATTAGAATTGAGAGTGGGACAGGATGTGAAATACAAGAGCCAGTGAAGTGAGGTAAGGTACACGAAAGAAGTCTTTTTGGGGACATAACTTTTGTCTAAGATCTTAAGAAGATTTCGTTGATATCCAAGAGTGGAAACTATATTCTGGATAAAGAGGAAAGAAGAAAATAGTAGAAATGGTGACCAGTCCACCCTCTTGTTTCATGCAAGACCACACTTAAACCATACTAGTTAAAACCATTTCTTTTTCTTTCTTTAGGCATCTAAAAGAGTTTGCAATGTCTCCCACTCATGTACTTCTTTAACAAAGTTCATTTGAAAGGAAATATTGCTAGCATGTAGCCTCTAATCTGGAAGTTGATTATGGCTACATAAATGTATTTTGGTATGTGTAAATGTAAGTCAACACTAATAGAACAAAGATGACTTGCAATGAAGGAAAGATTCACTCTAGGGAAAAAGCAAATTATTAAGAGGATTAAGAGGAACCTAAAAATAGGTTTTCTATACTTGAGAGGAAATCTCTACCTAGCAATTAAAATGAAATTGATTCAAATATTCATTTACAGACTCATAAAGAGATAATGCCTTTTAATATTAGAGTGAGAACAAAATGTGTTTGTAGCTCTGGTTCTACCGCATTCGCTTACTATTAAATATTTCATTAAAATGCTCTCTTAAAAGATCTCTTGCGTTAGCTTAAAATCATCACGATGAATGAGAAATCGTGATTAATTAAAGGTATAATTCAGATTTGCTTTGGAGAACGTTTGGGTGATCTGAGTTAATCTATCTGCCATAACATTAAGTTCTAAGATTAAACGTTCTTATACCTTTGGAAAGAGAGAATTAAATCTTTAATTTGCTTTGGCAAAAAAGTCATATTTGAGATTGGTCTGGAGGTTAGCAAATATATGTGATTTGTTCAAAATGTTT
>NW_011888839.1:248352-250381 GCF_000151845.1 Pteropus vampyrus
GTCAAATTCATAAAATCCTCTTTAAGTCCAAAGTCCTGAGTTTAGTTCCTATGTTTTCTTCTATGCATTTTATTGTTTCAGGTCTTATATTCAGGTCCTTAATCCATTTTGAGTTAATTTTGGTGTGTGGTGATAGACAACAGTCTGGTTTCATTCTTTTGCAGGTGGCTTTCCAGTTTTCCCAGCACCATTTATTGAAGAGGCTTTCCTTTCTCCACTGTATGTTTTTGGCTTTTTTTGTAGAAAATTATTTGCCCATATAAATATAGGTTTACTTCTGGACTCTTGATTCTGTTTCCACTGGTCCGTGTGTCTGTTTTTCTGCCAATATCATGCCATTTTGATTACTGTCGCTTTGTAGTATAATTTGAAGTCGGGCAGAGTGATGCCTCCAGCCTCGATCTTTTTCCTCAGGATAGCTTTGGCAGTTCGGGGTCTTTTGTGCTTCCATACAAATCTGATGATTTTTTGTTCTGTTTCTTTAAAAAATGCCGGTGGGATTTTGATGGGGATTGCATTAAATCTGTACAATGCATTAGGTAATATGGTCCTTTTAACTATGTTGATTCTTCCAATCCAAGAACACGGAATATCTTTCTATTTCTTTGTATCTTCTTTGATTTCTTATTATATAGGCACTTCATATGTTTCATACATTTATTCCTAGGTATTTTATTCTTTTTTGTTGCAATTGCAAAAGGAATAATTTTTCCACTTTATTTTCTGACACTTCATTATTAGAGTATAGGAATGCTATGGCTTTTTGAACATTGATTTTGTACCCAGAAACTTTACTGTATTTGCTTATTGTTTCTATTAGTGTTCTTGTAAAGTCTTTAAGGTTTTCTATATAGAGAATCATGTCATCCGCAAATAGTGACAGTTTGACTTCTTCGTTTCCTATTTGGATGCATTTTATATCTTTCTATTGCCTGATTTTACTGTCTAGGACCTCCAATGTTATATTGAATAACAGCGGCGATAGTGGACAGCCAGCCTTGCCTTGTTCCTAACCTTAGAGAGAAGGGTTTTAGTTTTTCACCATTAAGTAAAATGTTGGCTGAGGGTTTGTCATATATAGCCTGTGTTATGTTAAGATACTTTCCTTCTATATTGTTTTTATTAAGTGTTTTGATTATAAATGGATGTTGTATCTTGTCAAAGGCTTTTTCTGCATCTATTGATATGATCATATGATTCTTATTTTTAATTTATTTATGCGGTATATCATATTAACTTATTTGCATATGTTGAACTACCCCTGTACCTCTGGGATGAAGCCCACTTGATCGTGGCGTATAATCCTTTTAATATGTTGCTGTATTTGGTTCGCTAGTATCTTAGTTAGGATTTTTGCCTATGTGTTCATGAGCGATATTGGTCTGTGGTTTTCTTTTTTTTGTGTTATCTTTTCCAGACTTAAAATGAGTTTTTTAAAATACAGTGTAATACGTGGCATTTGCTTATTACATAGTTTTTCTTTGAAAAGCATTTTCACTGTATTTCCCTTTAATCTTCACAACCACTCTGTGAGATGGGTTGAGGGGGCCTCTCTTTTCCTCTCCTTTTTATCCACAGACGGGAGATAGAGACGCTGGGATAGTCCTCAGCCAGAGCTGCCCAGGGACCGTGGGGTCTTCCTAGATCAGGGTACCAGCCCTCTCCCAGCTCTGCTGACAGCGGTCTCTGGGATCACACCAGCGAAGGCAGAAGTTCCCAAGAGCGACTGCACCCTAGCGGTCTCTGGAAGCTCATATTGCTGCCCACATCATGCAGGGAGTGCTAGCAGTTCTCAGGGAAATGTTAACGTCCTCGACGAGGTGCTGGGCAAGGGCACCGGCTTTGTGGAGTCAGAGTGATCTGGATTTGAATTCCCAGACCTTCTCTTAAAGTGTGAAACTTTAGGCAATCTCTCTGAGCCTCAATTTCTTCATCTGGAGAGCGGGATATGTTTTGCTTTGTTCTAAGGGGTTTACCGACGATTAAATGACATAGAGCAGTAAAGATCTTAGCCCACTGCCTGAGTCGA
>NW_011888839.1:251166-283231 GCF_000151845.1 Pteropus vampyrus
CGATGCTCTTCTTCCCACACCCCCGTTTCCCTGTTGCAGCTGTCGTTACAGATGTTTTGGGTACCGTCTGAGCCGGGTGGCATGTTTAGGATTCCAGGGGAGCTCAGCAGCCGCTTCTCCTTCCTGTCCCTTTCCCTATTGCTTTTTCATTTCTTAACTCACTGTGCTGGATGGAAGCAATGCTGTTATTCCCTTTAGCAAAAATAGGCTTTTCTGTATTTCCTTTCCTTGGCGTTTCCTGTTTTTGACAGAAAGTGCAAGTATGAAGGGTTAATTTAAGTCTTGTAGGTAGTTGTGAGATAGTTGGTTCATTTGCTTTTAGTTCGAAATTTTTTCATATTAAATAACATTGGATTAGAACACAGAATAATAAAGATTCTTGTCACGGCATTTTATGTTTGGGTTATGCTTGGATTCCATTTGTTGCACTCTACTAGGACACATGGCAGGTGATAATTATAAAGCTGTTGGAACTGCAAGGCCCTAATTGGTTATTTATGGAAACAATAACGGTAACTAGTAGATTTTGAGTATTAACAATATATAGGGAAAACTTTCTATTTCACAAAAGCTATGCTAACTTGATTAAATATCTTCCCTCAGGTTGGGTGTGGTGGAGGTCTAGTTTGTCCAGGTTATATATACTACTGTACTTTAGGGAACTTGTTAACACCGAAGCATTGAATTAGCTCAGAATTTATGCTTTAAAACTGATTCATTGCTTTGTAAAATTCTTGAGTTACATAATGGATCTAAATTAAATTGAATGTAGGATAAATAATAACAAAGGCTTCCATCTTTTTGCACATATAACAATAATTAAAATATCTATTAGGTGCAAAAATCTGCCGAAAGGTACCAGTTTTCTCATTCATTGTATAGTTTATGAAAATTGGATTTTGGTCTGTTTGCCTTCTTTTCCTAAGTTTATTTAGATTGTCCGGGTTCTTTGGACAGTGGTTTTGTATAAGTGATGAAGTCAGTACAGTAGTGGTTTCCCCTATCTATAAAACCTAGGTGATTCTAGTAATTTTATTTCAAGTTAAAAGAGTGCACTTTTCAGTACAATAGTTTCTTTTCACTTATCACCCGTTTGTGTATGCAGTTGGTTGTGTGGAAGGCAAAAGGGTATTGAGAGAGTAGGTAGATTTGGTTAGATATGTTGAAAAAAGATGCCTTGGTTTCAGACATTAGTCATTTTAATATATACTGGATTTTTGAAATTTGAAAGTCATATTTTCATGGTGAGTTTTGTATTCTAAAATTTGCCTGATAACTTAAAGGCAAGTCATACTTGAGCCCCTTAAACATATAGTTTGGTCTTTGGAAAAGTGATAGGGAGTTAATATTGACTGTAAGTCATGGGCTTTAAATGTTATTTTATTTAATCCTCTTAAAAATACAATTAAGTCGATACTATGATTATCACCTTCATTTTTTTTTTTTTTTAAGCCTATATAGTACCTGGTCTTCCTAGGTGGTCTCCCATCCAGGTACTAACCAGGCCCGACTGTGCTTAGCTTCCAAGATAAGACGGGATCAGGTGTGTTCAGGGTGGCATGGCCGTAGGTCACCTTCATTCTTACATGAAGAAGCTGGAATTTAGAGAGCTTAAGTAACTTTCTTGTGTGATGGAGCTAGGTCTGCTTAGCTTCCAAGCCTTCTCTGTTGTTTTCATATTGCTAGTTAGGTGTTGATCTGCCTCTTCTTCACATCTGGCTTTCTGCTTCAGACTTGCTTTAGTCAGTAAATGTGCACATGTTGATGTATTTGTTTGGTCTTGCACTGTAAAAATTAAGGTGGATACTTAAATGCTATTCTAATTATCATGAAAATTGGTGGACACCACTTGGGGTGTGTGTGTGTGTGTGTGTATCTACCATAATAACTTGAATTCTTTAAAACTACAGTGACATTAAAAGGATGTTTTTGTCATAGTGACGTTTTTCCCTAAAGTCCAGATGCACTCTCTTGAATATCAAAGAGAAATCTTGAATTGTAGGTTCACCCAAAGCTCTGGGAAAAAAGTTTTTTAGATGTTTACAGCAAAATAATTTGGTGACTTGAACTGACCAGAAGCTACTTGGAATCTTTATTCATCTCACTTAGAAAATAGGCATATTTTGCTGTTGTATTAATTTGTTTATTGGAGCTGTTTTAGACCCTCGAGGGCTTGTTAGGATAGAAACACTGTACTGTTTCTAAAATCTGAGAAATTCTGAAGTATATCTGTCCTCAAGAATTTTGAATAAAGGATGTGGACCTGTAATCATTTTTTGAATAATACAATAGGATATTTTAATATTTGATTTTAAAGCTTATTTAATTTTTCTGTGAAACTATTAGTAGCCAAATTCAAAAATGTAGGCATACAAGTTTGCATTTTGGAATTCTTATAACAGTCTTGACTTTTCCTTTGTATGAAAGCATGAAAAGATTTTCTTTGCCAGCAATTATACAATCTTAAAGTTCAGTTCATATAATCTTTGTTTAGTTTTTTAAAATGACATGTTTGGGGCTTTCAGTTTCAGTTGACAGTTTTACTGTAGGTCTTTTGGAATTATTGGGCTCTCAGAAAATATGGCACCATTTCACAGATTTTAAAATCTAGGGTTTGAAAAATAGAAATAGTTTGATCATTGACATATATGACATGTTAATTGATATTACTCTGTTATCCAAAACATTATCAGAGGAATCCTTTTTTCTTGTTATTTGCCTAATCTACTGGCTAAGTGGGCTTATAATTTATACCCCTTTTAGTAGTTGAAGGGTCCTATATAACTTACTCTCTTGGTGGTTTGCAAATTGGCTGAATAAGATGACTGAATACTTTTTCAGACCATTACGGACAAAAGCTCTATGTGAAGTAATAATGTGGAGGGTTTAGATGGCCCTGGCTACACATTACAATCACTTGGGGAGCTTTTAAAAATGCTGTGCCCATCCCCAGATATTCTAATTTAATTGGTCTGGAGTGGGTGCTTCGTATTGGTTTTTTGAAAGGTCCATATGTGATTGTAAATCGTAGCTAGGTTTGAGAAGTGCTGCTGAGAGGAGGACTTCCTTAGTAGGGGTCTTTTGCTGGAAGGTTGGTATATTTCTTGTGATATATGCTCTTGGCTCAAAAAACAAAACAAAACCCCCCCCCAAACCTGCTAATGTTTTAACCTTTTTGTTTTACAAAGCTAAGAAGTACTTACCGTAGAATAATGCTGTAAAGTTCTTGTAGCTGAAGCCATATACTTTGTTAAAAAACGTAAATAGTACAGGCTTACAGTGATATGTGACAAGAGAAAATAACTGCTTGCAGTTATTAGAATTTCAAATAATAGAGCATGCTTTTTTTCTTTTCATGGGTTAAGGATTATAAATCCTTTGAATTGAGGTAAAATATATCGTTACTTTTTTTTTTCAAGTTTTCTGTTTTTTGACTCCTTGACCTTACTTTTTTTGGTATCCTATGTAATTTTTTTAAATTTTATTATTTTAAATTTATTTTTCAATTATAGTTGACATACAATATTATATCAGTTTCAGGTATATAATGTAGTGATTAGATATTTATATACCTTTTAATTTTTTTTTTCTTTAGGCGAGGCAACCCCTTTCCCCCTTGTGAGTTGACCTCATAGATTGCAAGGACCTTGTCAGCTTACAATCCCTTATTTTTTATTTTTTACGCCTATAGCACCTGGTCTTCCTTTGTGGTCTCCCATCCAAGTACTAACCAGGCCCGACCCTGCTTAGCTTCCGAGATTGGACTGGATTGGGCTTGTTCAGGGTTGCATGGCCATAGACTAGATATTTATATACCTTATGAAGTGGATCACCCCATCAGGCACCATAATAGTTATTACAGTATTATTGACTGTATTTCTTATGCTGTACTTTACATTCCTGTGACTATTTTTAACTGGCAATTTGTACTTTTTAATCCCTTTTCACCTTTTTTGCCTAACTCCCTCCCATCTGGCAACCACCAGTTTGTTCTCTGTATCTGAGTTTGTTTCTGTTTTGTTTGTTGGTTTATTTTTTTCAGATTCTTTGTATAAGTGAAATCATCTAGTATTTATCTTTCTCTTGCTTATTTTGCTTAGCATAATACCCTCTACTAGATCTATCCGTGTTGTCACAAATGGCAAGATTTCATTCTTTTTTATGGCTGAGTAATATTCCATCGTATATATGTACCACATCTTCTTTATCTATTTGTCTTTCGATGGACACTTAGGTTGCTTCCATATCTTAGCTATTATAAATAATGCTGCAGTGAACATAAGGATGCTTATATCTTTTTGAATTAGTGTTTTGAATATTTTTCGGATAAATACCCAGAAATAGAATTGCTGGGTCATATGGTAGTTCTGTTTTTAATTTTTGGTGAACTTTCATACTGTAGTGGCTGCACCAATTTACAATCCGTAGTGGCTGCACCAATTTACAGTCCCATCCACAGTGCACAAGGGTTCTCTTTTTTCTACATCTTCACCAACACTTGAGTTATTGATAATAGCTCTTCTGACAGTTGTGAGGTGATAGTGTTATCTCATTGTGGTTTTGACTTACATTTCCCTAATGATTAGTGATGTTGAGCATCTTTTCATGTGTCTGTTGGCCCTTTGTGTGTAGTCTTTGGAGAAATACCTATGCATGTCTTCTGCCCATTTTTTAATCGTGTTGTTTTTGACCTTAATTTTTCAAAACTTATTGACCTTATTCCTTGATCTTACTTTTTCAAAACTGGTTTTGAAACTTGCCATTTCCCTGGTTTTGAAATCTGCCGCTTACTCTCTGTGTGATCTTAGGCAACTTCTTTGTGTTTTAGTTTATTCATCTGTAAAATAGGGACAGTAGTTAACTGTTTCATAGAATTAAAGTGAGGTTTAAACACATGCATATATGTAAAGTGGTTGTTACATGTTTTGCTAGTACATGGTCTTTTTTGTACAATTTGATTTGGAATTTAAGTAATCAGATTTTTTTTTTGAAAGGATTAATGAAACTTTTTAAAAGTTACATTTTTTTATTCTTTGCTTGCTCCCTCTCAAATGGTATAGAAGTGATTCAGCTTTCTGATTTGGGAATGTGGATAGGAGTCTACTTTTAGTGCTCAGTAGTTTAGTAAGAAAACTGTGAACTTGAAAATTTAGAAGTTTTGGTTTTAAGTTCCAGCCTAGTCCCTATTTAGTTATTTCTAAACTCTCAGCCTCATTTTCTAGGGGTAATAATAATAACCTTCCTTACCTACCCAAGAAGTAATTTCAAGAAGCAAAGAAATAAATACATATGAACATGCTTGCAACACTAAACACACTGTAGAAATTGCTTCATTTAGCAAATATTTATAGAGCATTATCTTGGTGCTAGATGCTACTTCTAGGTGATGGATCAAATTTTTAATTGCCTTTAACTTTTTTCTTAAGTTGCATATACCCAGTGCAGAAAAGCATAAAGGAACAGAACAAAAATTGCTTATAATTTCATCACCCAAGGGTAATTAGTTAACATTTTGGTGTATGCAATCCTTTTCTTTTTCCTCTGTGGAGGGACTTTAGACATTGTCCCTCCTCTTGTGGGAGAAGGCTCCATATCCCCCTTCAGTCTGCAAGGGATAATTATGACCCTCCTCAGCTCTGCTACTGTTCATTGAATGTTTACTAGCCTCAAGGTGGGTAGTACTCAATGCACTCACAGTAGCACTTGGAGCTAGACTCATGGATTATCCCAGGTTTATTAATGAAAAAAATGGAGCCCTAGAGGAGGTAACCAACTTGCCTGAAGCCATACAGCTACTAGGCAGAAGATTGGGTGTTTGACCTACATCTGTCTTATGCCAGAGCTTCTCTTGTTAGCTACTACTCAGTACTGCCTCCTGTAATTAACATGTTATAATAAGTATTAAAACGGCAAATGGAAAGTGCTGCGGGAACGCAGAGGAAGGAGTGAATAATTCTATTTTGGGATTTGGGTGTTTCATGCCTAGGAGGTAATTTGTGATAGGTCTTAAAAGGTAAGTGGGAGAAAAGCATTCTAGATGTAGGGAAAAGCATATGCGAAAGTTCGATGTTTGGTAAATGGTAAACATTTAATGTGATTGTCACTTAGGAGCAAATCAGCCATTTTAGGAAGTGTATACTTTATCCTGTAAGTTATTGGGTAAACAATGGAGGTTTTTAAGTAGGGTAACAACATGGTCAGTTTTGCTTTTGTAGAGCATTGTGTGAAGAATGATTTGGTGGAAGGGGGCTGGAAGGTGGTGGTGGCTGAGTGGGGAAATAGATGGATGAGTCCGTTTCAGAGACTTATTAGTTCATTGATGTTAGGACATAGGGGAATGGCCAGATTAGAAAGAATTCTAGGATAGCTGGGCTATTTATGGAATATAATACCATGGAGGGAATGAGAGAGTGGAGGGCAGATTTTGAATTTTCACTCACCTCTGCCTTTACTTCTCTTTCTCTTAAAAGCTGTTTGGTGATTGGACCAATAATAACCTATTAACATTTATCAGTTTTGAGAATTCAGTACAGGGAAAAGATAGGGATGAACATTTTTATTTAAAATGAAATGTTGGTCTTATCTATCGATTTAATTTGTGTAGGTGATTTCTGATTTAGAGTAGAGTTGATTATCTCAATCTCTTGTTAAGTGGATTTTTTTGAGTGTTTTTTTTTTTTTTTTTTAACAAAAAACTGGCTAGGATCAGCTCTGTTCAAAGGAGTATGTTTTATGAATGTGCATATTCAAGTTAGGGCATATAGTCTTCTTAAGACTTTAGATCTTGAAGGAGTGTTAGAAATCTGAGAAGTTTGAGTCATTTTAAAATAAAGTCATTCTTTCTGTGATATTCTCTGACAGAAAGGGGTATCAGACATGTAGCATAGACACACTTAGGTCATACACTTCACAGTAGAGGAAACTAGCTGGGAACTTGGCAGTATGAGTTATAGTACAACATTTAGACTTTATAGATGTGACAAACATTGGATTAGTAAGTGTGTTATGTAAAATTCTTTTTATTGAAATATCATATTGCATACTTGTTTGTTCTTGGAGAACCGGAAAAACAAAGATAGACTTTTTTTTTTTCATTTTCTCAGGTGTTTGTTCCCTTAATCATACTTTATATTCATACATAAAGAAGGTCCAAGTACTTTTCTTTAAAAAATGTTTCCTATTGCCAGACTTTATTGATAAGAAATGTTCTTGAGCCTCCATAAAAACCCAAGAGGATGGGTTCAGAGAGCTTCGGAGGTGGAACACATTTATGTGCCCGAGGAGTAGTGCACCCCAGTTTCACAGGGACAGAGCTCCTATACTTGGGACCCTTCTGGACCATGCTCTGTGTACTTCCAAATATGGCTGTTTATCTGTATCCTTCATAATATCCTTTATAATAAACTGGTACATGTAAATAAATTTTAAAAAGTTTCTTACCATTTCACTATCACATTGTTTCTTTGAAAAGTGGTGGTGTTCCTTCTCTTAAAAAGATATTCTTTACTTTTTGGAATTACATTTGTGTCAGCATGGATGGAGGAATTTTTCTCATAGATTCCAGATATTTTTGGCTTTAGATTTTTGCCTGTTTAGTTAAATCTAGTAGTTACTGATTAAGCATTTTATTGTTTGCCTGGACTAGGAGCAGGAAAGGTTACAAAGATGAATACAGTATATATAGTCCTGTTTCGATAGAGTTTGTAACCTGGGTGGAGTGGAAGGATTATGATTAGACAAATACATGAATTATTATATTCAGAGCACAACAGAATAGATCTTTTTTTTTTTTTTTTTGTTTAAGAAATGAGCTATGAAAATGTTAAAAATTTTAAACCTAGCAATTCCACTTCGGGACTCTTCTAAGGGTACAATCCTTTTATAATAAATTGGATGTTTGCTTTTCATTTGGACCTTGATACTTCTATAGCAAATTTAGCTAAAACAAACAAAAAAAACCTGGTTTCCCATTTTTTCCCCCTGAAAGGTATGTGCTGTATTGCCCTGTCCCACACTCTTCAGTACTGAAGTCCTTGCAGCAGTTTTATTTGTAGCACTTTTTTTTTGGTAAACTTCTCTTTCACCATACTTTTTATTAGAGGTATCATCTACTCAGTTGTTTGTAGCTACCCCTTGTTCTTAAATTTTTTGACTTGGATTTTTTACATATTACATTTTCTGCTTTGGAGATATAGTTAGGATAGGTATGATTAAGTTAATGAGAACAGGGAAACTGTATTTTAGGCAATCTAGTTATTTTATTAGGGGAAGGCAATTAAAATAAAGATGAATCACACAGGCCTATGATTTTAAACCTGGGCATAAGTCCCATCTCTTTTAGTGGTTATTTGATATTCCTTTGATACCATCTGTAACTTTGGGAAAGTTACTTAACCTCTCTGACCCTTGGTTTTTTAAATATAATCATACATACATACATACATACATACATACCCCCACGGTGGTGGTAAGGATGTCTAAATGAGATAATTCATACATTCAACAAATTTATTAAGTATATACTACTTTCCAGGCATTGTGTTAGGCAGTGGAAGATGGGGGTGAATAATATAGGCAAGATCCCTGTTCTCATCCTAGTGTGAGGGAGATGATTGATGTACTACTACATATGAACAAATATCAGACAGTGATAACACTATACAGAGAAGTAGAGTATTCAGAGAAATCTTCCTGAGAACATTTCTTCAAGGAACAAAAGAGTCAGCCATACAAAGATCTGAATTGAGTGGGAAAAGCCTGTCTCAGGCAGGAGGAATAGTTGTGTACAAAAGCTTTTAAAGCAAGAAGGAGTTGGGCATATTCCAGGAAAAGAGAAGACCAAAGTGGCAGGAGTATGGCAGGTGAGAATAATCTCATAAAGTCAGAGAGCTGGGATGCAGATCCTGTCTGTAAGCCAGGGTAAGAGTAAGAAGCTTGGATTTTATTTTAGGTGCAGTAGGAAACTATTGAAGGTTTTTAAGCAGAGAAGTGACAAGATCTGACTTACTGTTCTATTTCTTAATGAGATGAAAAAGTTTTTTGGCCAGCTTGACTATATATCCTTTTAAGAATGAAGTCATACCTACTTAAAATGTTTAATTTATAAATTTTAGTTACATATTTAAAATCACATACTGTAAAATACAGTACTTTAAAATATAGTTTTATCCTCTTACATGTCAGGAAACAGTTATTTTCAAATTCTTCATGTATTCAGTCTCAGTGTTTTTGTGATTACCAGAGCTATTTTTCACTCATCTAACAGTTCGTCAAAATATATACATTAAGTTTGCATTTGTTTGGGATGTAGCACTTTTGGGTTATGAATATGATACCACCACTGGAAATTTTATTCTAAGCCATAGTGTGGCATTATATAACATTAGGTATTTTGATCATGCTGTAGGTATATATTTTTAATCTCCATGATGTAGCCACTTGCTGTATTTTTAAAATGGTCTTTACAGAGGTTGCTTACAGTGACAGCTAACACTTGTAATTGTGAGATATATCTCCTGGGATAATTATGAAATATCATATTTTTTTAATTTTTGCCTTCAGATGACCTCTAAGTATGCTAAACTACTATTAATTGAGATTGTTTTGGGTTGTCTTTCCCAAGCTTTTGTTGTTGTTGCTTGGTTTTCTTTTCGTCTTTTAAAATAATCAAGCTCCCCACTCCCTCCCCTTCCAGGTGTTCATGAGTGCCCAAATATAGGGATTCTTTTTCTTGAAGGATACTTTTCGGGAAAAAGGTAACTGTTGCCATATCACCTCTGTTTATTCTTTTAACCTTTCCTTTCTTCTCCCTGTGTCCCTGATCTGCAGGCCATATCATTGAACTTGCTTTCAGTGACCCCTGTATATAGTGGGGTGTGTTTGTGTGTGAGTTTAATATTGTCTTCAGTGGGGAGGTGCTTCTGGCATCTAGTAGATTGGGACTGTAGTGCTGCCAAACATCCTCTAATGCACAGGGCAGCTGCCCTCCACAGCAAAGAATTATCTACTTTATAATGTCAGTAATGCTGAGGCTGCAAAACTCTGTTCTGTAGTACGTGTTTCAATACTACAAGGGAAAAGAAAATTGAGGTAGTTGATGAGCATATGATATAGTTATATGCTGCTGTCCAATTAAGTACCAGTTTAGGAAGACTGAATAGTTCTTAATCTATTTGAACCACTTGATTTGTATTAGTTTGCAATTATATAATCTTCAGGCAGTCCTGAAGATTATGAACTTTGGTGGTTCTGCTCTTTTCCTAAAGTTTTCCGTTGCCTTCTGGGTTCCCTTCTCCATTGCCAGAGTAGGCATAGGGGTAGGTGGTAAATGAACCCAAGTTTCTGAAATCCTCCAATTTAGTTAATTTGTGATTGTGATAATTGGGCAGTGGCGATGGTGAATGGTGTTTAGTCAAGCCTCTGTCCCAAATTCAAATGGTTTTGAACTGGCCTTGACAATGATACATCATGGCTAACTATTCAGAATGAAGTTAAGAGCAAAACAGAAGCTTTATTTTCCCTTAGTCTGTTTCGAAATTAAGATGACTTAGGTGAGCTATAGTTTTGGTGGTCTAGAGCAGGGAGTCCTAATTTTTCATTTCCAAGTCATTCTCATGCCTCTCCTATTTTGAAGCATTCAGGGAACCAGACTGTGCTATTATAGTAAAATGTGTTTTCTTATCTTTTTAAATTAATAAAAGAACAAAATTGTCCCAACAATGAGTGAGCCAGTATCATCATGACTAGCTGCAGAGAGACTTTGGGTAGCTAGAAAACTGATGCATTATGTCTTTTAGACTTTCTGGAATATTGAATATAACCTTTTGATTCTTGGTGCTATTTTCTTGGACTCTTTAGGAATTTAGGGATAGTTTTAGGAGTTTGAATTTTATAAAGAGAAGTGTGGTACATCTTTTTCTTTTAAATGTTATCTGTGTATCATTTAGCTTTATTAATTTTAATAATCTATATTAAAAGGTATGTCCTAAAATTTATTTCTCAATGATTTTTATAATTTTCAAAATATCAAAATGTATAGATATATTTATTTGAACTGAAAAAACGAAGTCATACTTTTTTGACCAAATTTGATTAGCCTAATTGATTTAACAACAAGGACTACCTTTGCCAATTAGGTTACACAGCATATATTTTCTATAAACTGAATGACTCAAGGTAATCTGCAACTTTAAGTTTTGGCAAGATACACTTAAAGTAGAAGATAAAGCTATTTTATCTAACACTGCCGTATTGGCAAAGTGTGCTTTTTTTTTTTTTTAAGAAATTTTAGTATTTAGAGTTTTAACTCTTTTGAACACATGGGATATTTACAAGTTGCTTATAAGTTGCACAACAGATAGATATCTTACTCTTATTTTAGTAATTTATCAATTTGTAATATTTATGTTGCCTTGATAACACTAAAAAATGTAACATCAGAAATTTTAAACTACATTATGATAAACTTAGTGATGTTCTTTGGTGATACATGCCAAAGCATTTAAGGTGAAATATCTTACTCTAAAATAATTCGGATAAAAAGGAGGGAGAGAAAAAGGAGCTAGAGATAAAGCCAGGAGTTGTAAAATGTTAACACTTGGTGAATATCATTTTTTGATATTCTTTCAATTTTGCTGCAGGCTTGAAGAGTTTCAAAATAAAAAGCTGGGAAAAACTTAAGTCGCAGGGATTAAACAGTTGATTTTAAGAAGTATGTGTTAGTATTATAAGAAATTACCAGGATAAAAATACATAAAATTATGTGGGAGAAGTAGAAGGGTTTTTCATGAATTTTTGTAAATGGATGATGCTGGGTATGAAATAACCATGGTTTTTAGATTTCGTTGGTGCATTTAAAAGCAGTGGAACTATTTTATTATAAAATGTCAACTTTGTTAGAAATAGCATTTTTTTCCAACTCTTCAAACTTATGATGAAAAATTTTAGATGCCAAATTAGAAATCCACAAGAAGGTACCTGATTTTTAAAAATTCTTTTTGTAGTAAGCAGGTACACAGGTTTGAAAGTCGCAGTTCTAGCTTACATTCTTTCAGCTCTTTGGGTCCCAGGAATACTACAAGTTCACTCAGTTATATTACAAACTGGCAGTTCATCCTGTCATGGACAGATGGATGTGACTGTTTTAGCAGAGGCACTGTATAGCTTATGAAGCAAAACCATGATAACCTCTCTCTAAATCTGGACTACTCCCACAGACATATAAACTTTATGTTCAGCTGCTAAGAGTAATCATAATATGTTGGTTTTTAAAACCACAGACTTCTTTTATGACCTTGTAATTTCCCTTTTTTTATAATTTAATTTCTTTAAAAACTATATAAGTTAATGATATTACTAACATAATTTTTACTGGCTATGAAACTAGTAATTCTATAAACTAGAAGTTTATAAATGAACTTTTTATTATTCTAAGTATCTTGTAAAAAATTGTCTGGAAAGATGTGTATACTTTGACTTGAGGTCATTCATATAGAGATTTGGAATGTGTACTGTGACTATTTAGTTGTACTGGAAAACTAAATGCCCCTGTGTTATAGCGTAAACTGTACCCTGTAGTACTAATTGACTGACTTAACTATTCTTCTAAAAGGTTAAGATTTGATTTTTGCATTGGAAGAGTGAGGCATACAAGCTGCACGTAGGCACTGTGCAAGAATGTTGAGGCTGAAAACCATGTGTACTTTCTTTTGGCCAAGGACATTGAGATAATTTCATTCCTTTGAATAGATCAAGCTGTCTGGCTAGTAAAGAGACTTCAGTGTTATAACCTCATCAAATGTTTCCCTCTTTTTGTAGCTGAAAGTGGAAGACTGCAGAGGCTTAATTTATTGAAATACAGATTTAGAAGTCGCCAGTGGTATTTTCAAAAGTGTCCATAATATAACCATAAAAATCAGAAAATTAACATTACTACTGTTCTCATTTTCATCCCCCATTCAAGTTTTGTCACTTGTCTCAGTCATGTCCTTTACAGTAAAAGATCTCATTTAGAATCACATCACATTTGGTTGACATGTTTCTTTAGTTAATTAAGTTTGGAACAGTTCTTCAATTTTTTTCTTGATTTCAAAGATTACATGCCAATTATTTTGTAGAATGACCTGGATTGTTTGGTGTTTTCTCATGATTACATTCAGGTTATGTATCTTAGGCAGGAATTTCACAAAACTAATTCTATGTTCTTCTCACTATATTCTGTTATTGGGTAATTGCATTTTGTCCCATTGCTGGTGATGTTCACTGATAACCTAATGTGGTAAATGCATAAGTTTTCTGTATTAGTTTCCTATTGCCGTTGTAACAGATTACCACAACTTTAGTGGCTTATTACAACACAAACTTTTTATTTTATAGTTTTGGGTGCCAGAAGTCCAAAATTTGTTTCACTGGTCTAGTCATGCTGTTGGCAGGGTTGGTTCTTTCTGGAGGGTCTAAAGTCGAATCTATTTCCTTGCTTTATCCAGATTCTAGAGATAGCTTGTATTCCTTGGCTTGTGGCCCCCCTCCATCTTCGGAGGATATCTCTCCAGCCTCTACTTCCATTGTCACATCACCTTCTCTGTCTTTGACTCTCCCCATCTCCTTCTTATAAGGACCCTTGTGATTATATTGGGCCTACCAGATAATCTAGGATAACCTCCTTATCTCAAGACCTTTAATTTAGTCACATTGGTAAAGTCTGTTTTTCCATGTAAGTTAATATATTCACTGGTTCTGGGTATTCAGATATGGACATCTTGGTGTGTGTGTGGGGGTGGGGAGGGGGCAGTTAACTTATCCTTCCATTCTTCTCCACTATAAAATCATTCTTTTTCCTGTTGTAATATTTTTGTGGGAAGATGACTTGGATCCCTGGTTCTTGTTAGTGGAGAATGGTATTTAGAAGCCAAGATCTAGGTGCTAGGTGTGTTCAATCCTCTTAATATCCCTGTTTCTAGAGCTAGGAAGTATGTATGTATGTGTATAGATCTACATCTGTATTTCTATATTAGTTCATACTGATGTCTTAAATTCCAGTCCAACACCACAGGGTTCACTTTTGTTTTCTACTTTTCAGAGAAGGGTTATAAAGTTGTGGTAACAGATTACAGATTACCACATGTATATATATATATATATACACACACACACACACACACACACACACACACACACACACACACACATACATATATATATATATACGTATGTATATATACGTATATGTGTGTGTATATTATATATATATATATATACACATACATATAAATACATATATATATAAAACCCTTCTCTGATAGTGAAAAACTGATTCTAGTTATTTTTAATATATTAACTTATTTGATCAGTCCCACTATATATTAACCTCTTCTGGCACCACCCCCTTTCCTGCTTGGATTCTTTATCACACCTGGTTCTTGTACCTCCTGTCACATAGCTTTCCCATATGGATGCTTTCCTCAAAGCATGGTGGTGACAGGGTAGTTGGACTTCTTACATGATGGCTTTGGATCATTCTGTTATATGCAAAGTTCTTTTACTTGCCTGACTTCTCATTTCAGGACTGTTGTTTTGTAGTTTTTTAATATCATGAAAAAAATTACATTTAGTATTAGCCAGCTGGACTCAGTTTAGATGATCTCAGTTTTGTTGTCAACATCCAAAGCATTTATACCTACTTTGTCAGGAACCATTTAAACATATATCTTTTTCTCTCTATCAAGCCTCGGCAGGAGTTGTCGTTGGCCATGTCATTGCCATCGAGCTTCTCCACAGTCTATTTGATATGGTGCTTGTTGGCCTTGACATTTACAGTGAACACAAGCATGCTTTTGTCTTATATTTTCTTCATGGCTGATTTCAGTGCCAACAGGGAAACTGATGTTTAGTATAATGGTCAAGCTTGTGGCACTTTTGAGGATATTTGAGCTGCCTTTGGAGTGTCTTGGGCCACCAGAAGGTGGACAACATACAGATCTTTTTGTGTGTGTGCATGTGGATGCCTTTTAGCACTGCCTTCTTGACCTTTCAAGTCTTTGTTTTGGCTTTGGGAGGGCCAGGGGCTTTCTTTGCTTTCTGTGCGCCATCTTTGTGAAAAGATTTTATTTTAAAACAATTTTTTTTTAAGTTGGGAGTTATTCAAACCAAGTGATTGTAGTTTTATTGTAGTTAAACAATATATGATATTGTGGTTTTGGTTTAATTACTTTTTAATTGAATTGCAAATTTTCCCTGGGAACTAAAATGATACTTTTTGTCATAACTTTTATATGAACCTATTTTAACTTCTTATGGGTTTGAGTAACATTTCTAATTTAACATAATTTTCATGTTTGAAGAATATAATTTCTGCTTAGCTTCCTTAATAAACCAAATGTTTCAACTATTTTATATTTTTTTGTCCTTTCTATAGCAGAAGGGAAAGGAAGAGAGAATTTCTCAGAAATTACTGAATATGTGACTAAATATTTTGGATTCAAGTCGGTTTTTACATTTTTCAATTAGAAGTTATTTAAGTTTCACATGAAAAATAGTTCCTTGGTAGTTGAATAAAATTTTCCAGATCGTTTGTTCTAAGTGGCAGTAAATTTGACCTATCTTGTGAATTTTTCTTAAAGGTTATTTAAGTAGGCAGTACTTTCCTGTTCCATTAAAATATTAGCATGCTAATGAAGGTTAGTATGATATTAACTCTAGTTTTGCCTTCTCTGTGGTAAATGCTTTAACTTATCACCTTATTTTTTTTTAACAGAGCAAATTCGATTAAAGAACATCAGAAAAGTATATGGAAGATGTATGTGGTATCGTTTACGGTTATTAAAACCCCAGCCAAATATTATTCCTACAATAAAGTAAGTAATTGGTTTTAATTCAAAAAAAAATACTTAGTGCTTACTTTTTGCTAGGTGTTGTCTAAAGTAGGGGTATAGTAATGGATAAAAGTCTGTGAAGAAATTGTGGCCTTAGTAGGAGTAAGATGTGAATAGTAAATTTGAGAGCTGTCTGAACAAAATGGTTTACAAGTTCAGAGGAGAGCGCCCTTCTGACTCAGAGGAGGAGGGGAGAAAGAAGTCAAATCTTAAAGACCTGTGCATCTTATATCAGGATATGAATTTTATCTTTAAGACTATGAGGGAATCTTTAAAAGATCATCAAAAGCAAGGAGGTAACATGATCAAGTGTGCACTTCATGGTGATAATTAAAGTTTATTGAGCTCATACTGTATGCCGGGTGCTGTGCTAGGGCTTTATATGTGATCTCACATATAAGTTAGTTTCATAACTTCAAGGTAGATGTTTTTCCTTTTTCTCAGATGAGGAAACTGAGTCTGTCGATGTAAGAAACGTCCAGACCTGCAGAAAATTTTTTAAAGAGTTTATTGAGCCAAACTGATGACATATGCCAAGGGAGCAAGATCTCAAATTCTCTGGAGAGTAGCAGTTTTGCAGTTTCTTTTGTGCATTTGAAATTAAGGAGGGTATGCAAAAAAGATTATATGGAGTTGGGAAAAAGCAAGGCAAGGATTGCAGTACAGGGTGGTTAACAAGATTATGTGCTCTCTTGAGGGCGGCTATGGTTTATTTCAAGTGTATTAATCTATATGCTTAATCTAGTGGCTTGTTTAAGGAAAAGATAACCTTTTAACTTAAAAGTTACAGGCCTGGGGAGTGACTCCCCACCATGACCTGTCCAGTTAGGAATTTATGATAAGATCACCTTGTAAGGCAACTTTCCACAGAACCCCTTTTTTCACCCACAAAGCTAAAAAATGAGTCAACTTGACCAAGCTTGTGCTGCTAGAAGTGGTGGAGTGGGGACCTAGTCACCCTTTATTTTGGCAGGTGCATCTGCTTAAACAGGCCCTTGTAGCATGTTTGATTACCGCAGGGCTATCTGATTTTGTGAGGCTGTGGGATATGCTGGTTTAGACTCTAGGCTTTTAGACCTTATTCCAAGTCAGTTTAGAGGTAATAGACGAAACAGGAAGTTAGAGTGCCATAGTTGGAGGACTGTATCTTTAAATTACCTGCATTTATTTATTATCCAGTAGATAGGAGGGAAAGACTTAACAGAGGAAATTAGTGAAAGTAGAACCAGTTATGTTTTAATCTTGGTTTTAATGATGATGATAGTTTTCAACATACCTGTGTGTGTAACTTCATTAGCTTTAAATAGTTTTTAAGCCTTGACTTTGCCTGGTTTAGTTCCTTTGTAGAGGGAAGGACATCTTGGCTTTGGAGTTCTTCAATGATAGGAAACTAAAAGGCAAAACTAACATTTACAAGAGGTTGATTTGCTATTGCTTCTCATTTTAAATTAAACCTTTATGAGACAGCAAGGCAAATATATTTGGCCTCCCAATCACTCTTTTGGGCTTTGGTCAACACTTTGTGGGTATTTGAACCTGTTTTCAAGGAAAAAATCCCCAACTCTGTGAAGGTCTCAGTGATTTATAAACTGATTTACTTAAAATATAAGTACAGATTAAAGTATATTTAAATAAGGAAGAGTTACTTAGATACTGGTAACAATTTGGATAAGGAAACCATAAAAGCCTTTTTGCTACTTAACGCTGAAGCATTCTTTCAAAATTAAGCAGTCATTGTATAATACTCTGATTTCTGAACATTACTTCCAAAACGACTTTTAATGTATGCTTTAAAAGAAAAAAAAAGGCTTCATAGGTTAATTAATTACTGAAACTATAGTGAAAATGCTTATCTTTTTAGAAGAACCAAATATGCTTTAAAAAAAAATTTGTTACAGAGCATGATAGAATTCATTATGTTTCCACCTTTGCTTTGGTTCTCTGGGAAGTTAGAGCAGTATTATTGGTTGTAGTTTTTATCAGCCTGGGGATTCTGTCATGAGCTTCTCCTCTCCATGGCTACACGTAAAGCATCTAATGAGGGGTGTAGCATATCCTAGGTGTTTTGTTTCCTTTCCTTCTACACATGTTTGCTTTTAAATCTTGTTTTAGTGGTTTTCAATTTTACCTCTTTGTTTTCTGACCTTTGTTAGCCTGTTGTAGAGTTTGCAAAAGAAAATGGAGAGTTATTAATTTGTGTAGGAATAAAATGTATTTTCATATGTTCTTTAGCATATATTAGCAAACTTTGGGTTTGAGTTAAAAATTACTATTTTGAATTATATTCGTTCATTCAGTAAGTAGTTACTGTGCACCTATATTGTATGTGTCAGGCATTATATTAAGTGCTAATATATAAGTAGACATGGTTCAACCAACAGTCTTGGGGGATTCTGGCAAGTAATGATAATAGAGTTTTAGATAGGGCTGCGAGAGGGATGCCGTGAAAGGGCAGAGGAAGGACTCTTAAGTCTGGCTCTAGGCTTCTCAGAGAAGGCTTCCCTGAGTAAGGGAGGGAGGTACAAGCTGAAATTTGGGTAAACAGTTACTATAATAGCCAATAGCTAACATGAATTGTTTACGATCTGTGAGGCACTTTCTAGGTGTTTTACATACCTAATTTCATTTATTCTCAAACTTACCTTAAACGTTGGAAATTGAGTTGTAAAAGACTAAGCAACCTGGCAAGATCTCTCAGTTAATAAGTGGTGAAGCTGAGATTTGACCTCACGAAGTTTTTGTTCTAGAGCCTATATTCCTAACTACCTCTCCTTAGATAGACAGGTAAAACTGGGAGTATTCCAGGTAGGGCTTCCCTCCTTTTTCAGCATGTAGGTACTGTGGAAAGCAGCTTACAGTGTTAGGCCCTTAGTAAGGTTTAGAACATTATTTTGGCCAGATGGAAAGAAATTTGTGTGTGAGTGCTGTTTAAGCTACTCTGGAGTTAGTCAAAACTGAATTAAGACCCACGTGCTCAAGGAGCTTGCAGCAAGTCAGGAAGAAAGTCATGGTTTGTGCTTGTTACTGTGACCACAGTCTCCCCATTGATCATCTTGATGAGGATTAAAGATTACTTCCTGGAGGGTGAATAATTTGAGTTGAGTCTTGAAGGATGAATAGTTTGCAGAGGCAGAGATGGGAAGTGGGAAATCTAGGTAGAAAGATCCTAGAGAGCAAAAGCGTAATGGTGGGAAAAGCTTAGGGAACTTAGGAAGATGGGGATATATTTTGTTTGAAAAATCAGGGTGATAAAGGTAAGCAAGTAGGTTGGAACTGGACCCTAGAGTCTTCATTCCAAATAAACATGTTTAAGCTAGATTCCTACCAGGAGAGCTTAAACACATGGAACATTTTCTTTCTGTCTTTGGAAATAGGTCACTTCAATTTGTTTGATTAGGCCTTCTCTGATTCATTTATGTCTTTGTTTAATAGTTCCTATTCAGTGTAACAAATTGTGATACAAAGGATATAAAAAACAAAAATTGTTCAATTTCATAACTTGAAAAATAGCCACTATTAAGATGATTTACCATCTATATTTTTATTTATAATAAACGTATTTACAAAAAATAAGGTTACATTATATACACTATAGCTTAAAAGTTGTTTTTCTTTTTTTAATTTAACAATACAAGGTATGTAATCTTCATAGCCAGAATTATTTTTAGTGGCTAGATAATATTTCACTGTACGGACACCAATTTATGTGTTTAGTACTCTTGTGGATGTGTGTGTGTGTATGTGTGTGGGCTTTGCTATTACTTACATCTTACCACTCTTTTACACTATATATTTCTAGTTTATTTTACACTATAAAATTCTAGTTTATTTCCTTCTAAGTTTCTTGAAGTGGAGTGGATGGCAGTTAAAAGGGTATGCACTTTCTTAGGGCTTTTGATACCTTATTGCCAAATATTCTTTCGGCATGTAGAGCGTATAAGAGTTCCTTTTTTTTAGCCTCTCCAACACTGGTGATGTCACTCTTTTAAATATTTTTACCAAACAGAACATATTGGAGAGAAGAAATTAGTTTTTTCCCCAGATTATGTATTCTTTTACATCTTTTTTTAACCCATTATGCACATCTTTCTATACTTCCATTGGCTAAAAATGTTACATTTTGTGGCTCTCTCTTGGTTTATTTAATTAGTTTCCTGTAAATTGTTTATTTAATTTGTTCCCTATAAATGGACATTTAGGTTGTTTCCAGAGTTTTACTATTGTAAATAAGGCTATTTATTCATCTTTGTTCAACTGACCCATTTTTAAAAAATATTTTATCTTACTAAAATTGTTATTGCAAGGTTAAGAGCAACTCTTTCTTACCTTATATGGTTTACTGAATACTTAGTATTAATATATTTTGATCAAATGTGATAGTCCAATAAGTTAATAAGTTGAATTAACTTCTGTACTTAAAATTCTGCAAATAGTAACAGAAAATATTATATGCGGGTATACTGTACAAGATTTTAGAGAATTCGAAGGTGAAAAAGACACTGTCCTTGCTGTAACAGGAGTTTAAAACCCAGTGATTGTAGAATTTGAGTCAATAGCATAGTAGTAGGAGACTACTTTAGATTGTTTTATGCCTTGATCTTGCCATAATGACTCTTAAAGGAAAAACCATAGAGATATATTTATTTATACTTCACTTATTTTTTTCCTAAACAGGAAAATAGTTCTGCTTGCAGGATGGGCATTGTTCTTATTCCTTGCATACAAAGTTTCCAAAACAGACCGAGAATATCAAGAATACAATCCTTATGAAGTATTAAATTTGGATCCCGTAAGTAGTATTTTTATATAATGCACATTAGTTTAATGATCTCATGAAAATGCTATAGGTCCATATCCTTAAAGAAATTAGGCTGTACCTAAAAAAATCAGACTTTGTCCATTAAATTTTTTATTGAAGTAAGACATCTAATCCATTATTATTCTAATGTACATATATTTTTTAAGCTACAGATGTTTGCCATCCTATTAAGGATTGATTTGTAATTGCTAAAATATAAGAATATTTGAAGATGAGATGAGAAGTTAGTGAGTGAATATATTTTTAAAAAACATGTAAGATTGGTTTAATGCAAAGTTAAAACTGGGAGGTTCATGTATGTTAGTTGGATGATAAAAATCTTATTACTCTGTGTTAGTTGACACTAAGGCAGTGTATTAAGTCTTTATGTCTTATGAAGAACTGGTGACATTGTCTTAGAAATTCAGGTTAATCTTAGGTATACCTGTTAGATGATCTCTTGATTGAACCTAATTGATGGGTCCCAACAGAAAATTAGTCTTCTAATTTTATCAGTGGAAGTTAGAACTGAAATGAATGGAGAAAATAAGGCACGCAAAGTTCGTATCTTTGCGGGGTCCCATAACTTCTTAATAGTCAAGCTGAATCTAGTGTTCTTTCCATCTTCCCCCCAAGCCACTTTCTTTTACTTCTAGTCTCTGCTTAGTAGGTGGCTTGTTCCAGAGATTCATATAATACAAAGTAAGGAGTGTGTTTATCGTCCAGTTTTCTGCTTTGTAGAAGAAAAGTGTAATTACATATCATTCGATTTTTCTTGTTGTGATGATCATGGTCATCAAGAGAGATATTAAAGATTAAAAGGTTTGAGGGCAATTTAATGCTATAAAAAGTCAGTATGAAAAATTTATTAATAGAAATTAAGTCTAATTAGGGAATAAATAAGGTAAACTTATTATGTAGTTACTTAATATGAAAATATTGACAAGCAGATGAAACCATATTCTTCATATTATTTCTTAGAAAGGAAGTTAACCTTTGACTTGAGGGTTTTTTTTAGCCAGACTTAATTTACTGTGATCATTTTTTGATATTTAAATGTCACTATCCTTTTATTTATTTAAATACAGCATTACAGTTGACCCTTGAACAGTGTGGGATTGGAGCATCTATCCTGCTCAGTCTAAAATTCAAGTATGACTTTTGACTCTATAGTCAGCCCTTGGCATCTGCAGATCAAATGGAAAACAGTATTTTCGATCTGTGGTTGGGAAACTGCAGGTGGGAATGTAAAAATACTGTTTTCAATCCGCAGTTTGTTGAATCTGTGGATGTGAAACCAGGGGTTACAAAAAAAAATCCATGTATAAATGGACCTGTGCAGTTTAAACCTATGTCGTTCAAGTGTCAACAGTATATGGTTTCATTCTCATATTGGTGCCTAGTGTACTGCATGGCTCATAGTAGGTGCTCAATAAAATAAATATATTGGACAATATATATTTTATTTAAAAAGTACGTGGGGTGTAATTTATGGGACAAAATAAGATAAAAATTTCCTCTTTCTGAAAATACAGAGTAGTTCATATTTTAAGTTCAAAATGGGATAGATTTTGTTTTTACAGCATCGTGCTTATTTTTATTAAAACAAAACTTTTCCTTTTAGGGGGCAACAGTAGCAGAAATTAAGAAACAGTATCGTTTGCTGTCACTTAAATATCATCCAGATAAAGGAGGTGATGAAGTTATGTTCATGAGGATAGCAAAAGCTTATGCAGCGTAAGTATAGAATCCATTACACATTTTTAAAAAGTAGTAAAGATAGTTTTCTATTCAAATAAAATACTGAGTAAAATAGTTGTCATACACTTTTATTAAATACTGACCTCATATCTTGAGTCTGTCATTTATAGAATTACCTGGCAACCCTAAAGCGGTAATCTAACTAAACCTTAATTTTAAGTAACTTAGAGTAGTGCTTTTGCCATATGAAGTTGGTTAAATTAAGCAGTAAGTGATATGTTGAGCTATTTCCTAAACACCCTGATTAGAAGAGTTATACTTATATCTGTTTTCATTCCTAGGCTTTTTATTAGGCTAGATCTATTTTTCCTGTTTTGGCAATATAACTTATCTCATTTAAACTCTTTAAAGACCAGTTTAATTTTTGGGAAACAGGGTAGAGTATATAAAATTAAAAGCAGATTATTCCTTGAGTGTTAACTATTACAAGAGATAAAAGTTAGCTGGTACCTTTAGGACCCATGATAGATATATCTCCACACAGCTCTTTTGTTGAATTAAAGAGTAAAGTACAGACAAGATGTCTGTTTTTCAAGGACTCAGTGATATATAATTTTGTGGGTCAATTTTAAGAATATAAGTAAATAGGATACTCAGGTATAACAGTGAATGGGAAGTGGCATGTAAATGACAGAAGTTTGAGAAATATTGTCATACTCATTTTTGCGCTTAATAAAAGCATATTGACTATCTCCTCTCTCCACTTTTCTTGTGGACTACTTGTTATCCATGTGAATATTATTCTGTAATAAAGCAGTCCCTTCAGGAGCTTCTGCAGTGCGTACTTCATTTTCTTTTCTGCATAGCAGATGTCCTCCAAATTGCTGTCTTTCAGGTGATGTCACTTTTCCCCTTTTTTAAAATTGTGTCTCCTTCAAGCATTTACTTTTCTTGCATAGCATTGCAGTGCCTTAGTTGCTGTCTTCAGGTAATTTAAGAAAAACTGAAGATTTCCAGAGGATATCAGATAGCCAAGATTATTTAATTAGTAGTTTTAATTTTAGGGCTTTTGGTACAGTTATTTTTTTCCCTTCATTCTTTAGATATTGTAACATTTTCAAGTTCTCAGGTTACTGGAAATCTGACTCTTTATGACATATAGTCACTATTTGAAAAAGTACAGAAGAATAATACATAGCCTTTGGTTTTGATTGAGGTATAGAATGTTTTGTATGTAAAATGTTGATGGTCTCTTAGACAAATGAAGAAGTAAATGATTATGGGACCCAGACTTTGATTTCTTGCAACTTGTGCAAGTACAGCTAAATTAAAGGTGTGCATTTTACTAAATATAAGTTCTAACTGATCGCATTGAAGCTCCCATCTTCTGTATATGTCTGGCAGTCTGAGTATAACTGAAGCAACTTTTGGAATGCAGTTATAGGCTTTGATATACAAAATTTTTTAGAATTTGTATTGGTTATTTAGGATATTTTCTCTTCCCTTATTTGCCCATTCTGATAAACTAGCTGGGTCATTCCTATCTCTTCACACCAGATTTTAACTTAAAGGAAAGGAGGTCTGAGGAGCTAGATTAACTATTGAATTCTCTGGTTTAGTCATCTGGATATAGTTGGGATTTGGCTTTCAGGTGTAAAACCTATCTTTAAGATACTTTATAACAAGTGAGCAGCAGAGCTGTTACCTTACAGCTATTTTAATTTTTAAAAACTTGTTTTTATGTGTTTGTGCACCTGAACATGGAATTTAGCTCTACAAAGCTCACTCATATAATTAAGTGAGAGCATTCTCAAGATCAGACTTTATAATGTGAGGTCCCTGAAATTGTGTACAGAATTTATGTGTGTCTATGAATGTGTGTTTTTTCCAGAGCAAAAGAGACATAGATTTTATTAGATTCATGGTTGGATTTATGATACAACCTCCTGCTCCCAAAGTTAAGGGATAAAATCATGTTTAGGAAACTTGATACTCATTGAGTTTTTAATAATTAGCATCATTGGTCTTGTTTAAGTTGTTTTATGTGAATTAACAAATCACATAGCTTTTAAGTACTTTAAGTCTTAGGAATGGTATTATACTAAAACACTAATAAAAAAAAAATCAGTTGTGTTTTTACTCTGACTTCTAAAAGTTGATTCCTTTAATTTGATTGAGTATCCAGCATTATGCCTGTCACACAGCAATTGTACAAGCTGGTTTAATGAATGAGTTAATGGATTGTAATCAAGTGTGTCAAGTGTTTCTATAATGTGAGCTGTGCTTTATTTTGCAAAATTTGAAGGTATTGTAGAGAGAGCAGAGCAGTTTATTGTGCTGCCATCAACAGAAAGGCAAAAGGGGACGGAGGTATTCACTTGGGGGAGAAGAATCTTATTAGAAGACAAAATATTGAGAGAAACCATAGCTTAAGCTCTGGGAGGGGTGGACAATTGTATAGGTAAACCAGGGCAGAATTTTTTGAGAAACATCCTTATTTGGATGTTTTCCTTAGCAGAAAAGGATCTTAGCTCCACTTCTTATTAACTTGCAATTTCTCTAATAATGCTTTACATTGACTCTTGTATTTTACTGTGGCCTTAGTTCAAATTGTATAAGTAGAGATAAAATTAAATAAGGATTAAGATATCAAGGTACTTATTTTCGAAAATGACCAAACTGATAAGTTTAAAAATATTTTCAAATTGTTGAAAAGTTTTGCTATTTTATAAATATAAAGGTACTTCTGCATTCTGTCAACCTGGAACTTGGTTGAATAGAACCTTTATTGTATCTTAAATGCATGTGTTTGGGGAAATAGAAATGTCTAAAATTAGATTTGGACATAAACAATCTTTTGCCAACTGCTGTACAAGAATGCCTTCCTTATTAAATTATTGGTTATTTTTTTGTGTGTGTGTCTGCCTTGTCTCCTTAACAACATTGTAAAGTTTTTGCAGGAATTAAAATTTTCTTTTAATGTTTTCTTAACATTTATTCTGAGACCTGGAATAAAACCACTCTTTCTTCGTTCCTTGAGCCATTGCCCAAGTCAGGGGTTATGTTTATATTTAGGTTTTTGGTTTTTGTTTTTTTGTTTTCTTTTGTTTTTGTTTTTAAATCACTCTCTCACTTTCATATTGGCCTGGGTTAGAAAGCTGTTGCTTTAACAGGTCTTTTCCTAGTCCTGTTGGCAGTTGGTTTAGGAGAAAACTGATCTCAGCACAATGCAAATGACCTTTTCCACAGCAATGGAATTTTATAGGTGTTTTTCTTTTTTTTCTTTGAGAATGTGGTGCCAATTTTGGAGGGATTATTATCACTAATTTCGTATTAGGTTTATGTTTAGGAAGTAGATATATATCATTCTCAAGTATGAACATGCTCATTGAAGAACTTTTGGAAAATGTATGAGCGTATAAGAAAGAAAAGATTACCTGTAATCTTCTCTGCTTTCTCAGGAAATGTGTTAGTCTTTAAAGTTTCATCTCAGTTTCTACTGGCTAAACTTGAGGACCCAAAGGCCAACCAGGAATTTGTATCAAGGCTAATTAATAGTTGGCATTTTCTGTTAATGCAGAATTCCTTTCTCCCCTGTCTCGGCTTTTTTTCTAATTTCAGGGAGGCTTTTCTTGATTCTCTGAAATTAACATCTTTAAGAAATGAGTTTGTTGGTTAATGGAGATTGTATATATGAGTATGTATTTTTAAAATGGGGCTTTATAATTGTTAAACTTTGTTCTTTTGGTGCTAGTTTAACTGATGAAGAGTCTCGAAAAAATTGGGAAGAGTTTGGAAATCCAGATGGACCTCAAGGTGTGGTAAATTATTAAAAAGTACTGGGGATATGATGTATATTATGAAAATGTTAACTAAATTGAAAAGAATATTTAGATTTTCTTAGTTTATGAATAGGAAAATTACAACCACATGGAGTTAAAGCAGTTTTGTAAATTGAGTTCCCTTTAATTTTTACATATTTTTTTTTCTAGAGACTAGCTTGGAAAATAGAACTTCGATTGATTTGATGAGAAGAATAGTCACTGTCATTCATCATTTCCAGTTAGAAGTTGATAAAAATTGGATAGAAAAAAATCTGTTTTTCTTTGCTGACTTTAAACATTTTTTCATATATTTATAGTGTTTATATAAACTCAGTAAATATAAAAGAATTTAGGTTTTCTAGGAAGAAGGAATTCATTTACTTAGTTTGAGGTTTTTTCTTTTTTCCTCCTGGAAAAATTTAGTTTCAGATATAAATGATATCCATTAACTTTTGTGTAATGGGAACACACATAATAAGATGATTTTTCTCAAAAAACTTTTCCAGGGGGTGGGGGACAGAATTTTGAGATATAAAGAAATAAAACAAAGTGGAGACTTTTCAGAAATATTCTTCCTATTTTAGCCACAAGCTTTGGAATTGCCCTGCCAGCTTGGATAGTTGACCAGAAAAACTCAATTTTGGTGAGTGCATTTAATAAGACACGTTATAATGTGTTTGATATATCTTGTTAATATGAAGAGAGCTATTCAATAGAATAGTGGTATGCTGTTTTTAATTTAACTATGTATTGTGAAACAACATAAGGGAGAAAAGAATTGGTTCCTATTAACTAGGCTGCTGATTTGGGGTAGTGTGTTCTAAACGTAGTTTTAAAATCTTAGAATTGTGACAGTTTTCTTTTGAAGACAGTTTCAAATTGGATTCTACCCTTGGTTTGGGAAATTACTGTTTTTTATGGTACCTACATTTATCCTCCTAAGTAGTGTTCAAAATTTAAATTATCCTTCATTTCACATTTACCCAGACTAAATTAATTTTTATGCATGCTAATTAATGGTATATGTTCCATACAGTACTTCCAGAGGCAGTAGGATATTAGACTTTAATAAATTATAGAATTTGAAACATTAGAAATTATTTTAACCTATTGTTAAGAAATATGTGATTTTCTACTGTTTTGAAAATAATTAGGAGCTATCTTTGAATCAATAAAAAATAAAATCTATGTAGTTTATAAGTTGTTTTGAAATGGCTATTTAATGTTATAGCAGATTAATGTTATCTTCAAAGGTATATGGTTGCTGTATATAAATGTGTTGATCATGCTTAGGGGCACTCTGGGAGTACTAGAGAAGAGAAAGATAGTTAGCTACCAGAATTGAGATCAAGCAGTAGGAGAAAAATCTAAGACCACCCGACTTCAAACAGAAAATTATGAAGTTGGCTCCCTCATATTTAGGCAAAGGAACCAGGCAGGGTTCTATCATTTATGTTCAAGGCACCAGCCACTAGCCAGGATGGTTTTTTGTTTTGTTTGTTTGTTTGTTTTTTATTTTGGAACTATTTTATTTAAATAACTAAAAACAATTAGATGTTCAGAAGCAGCATACAATGAAAAAACATCAAATCAGTTACTTTATCATGTATTCCCCCTTCACAACAAAAGCAAAAAAAAAAAGGCTTTCTGCTTTAAGGGAAAAGTCAGAAAAATAGGCCAATATATTTTTCATCTCCATAATAACATGAACAGCTACAAGAAATCTAATTGTAATGAGAAATTGGATGTTGGCTTGCACATATCAAATGTGGATATACAAGTATTTGCTTGGCTGGTGTTATCTATAGAGCAAATTAAAAGGTAATTTATCATGGTATAAAAAGAGCATAGGTTCTAGAGCTGGAATGTCAATTCTGGCTCCATTATGTGACCTGGACAAGCCATGTAACCTAGATATGCTATGGTTTCTCTATCTGCAAAAGAAAAATAATAATGGTACCTTCCTTGTAGAGTTTGAAAATAGGATTAAATAAAATAATACATGAGGAGTGCTTTTTATAGTGCCGCCTCCATGTAAGCCTCAAGATAATGTTCGTGGCTGTTATAATTTGCCTTATGAGGCTATGTTCTTTTTCTCTTTGCAATTCTAGGTTTTACTTGTATATGGATTGGCATTCATGGTTATCCTTCCTGTTGTTGTGGTAAGTTCTAGCTCTTTTTAATAACAATTTTTTTTTTTTTTTTGGAAAGGGAATTGATGGCATACTTTAGAGTTTCCCTATGAGATTATAATTTGTATTAGAATATAATCCATTGATCCTTGAATTTTTAAGAATCTTTTTTTATATAAATTTATTTAAATTAGTTTCAAGTATACAGTAAATGGTTAGACATCTATATTGTTCATAAAATGATTCCCTCAATTGCTTAAGTATCTTATATTCAGCTATACGTCAGAGATCTTCTAAAGGTGGCATCACTTGAGAGTATTAAGTCTCTCTTCTCCCAATCCAAAAGTTACCCACAGCTGAGATAATACAGATGTATTTAAATGAGTTTAAAATGAAAGTCTTCCTACACCACCCCTCTCAACTCTTTCTCTCTGTCAGAGATAACCAATCACTGCTAAGTTTGTTTTCCTTTTCAAATATTTTTCTATGCATAATATATATATAAACATTTTTTTAAAAAATATGACCTTAACTATATTGTTCTGTGAGTTTTTTTGCTTCATATATTAGGGGCACAATGTATAGAGTAACCTTATTTTTAAAAACATATGTGTAGTACCTCAGTATAGAGATACCAGAAAGTTTATGATTTACCGTTTGTTGCTTTTATGACTTGGTGGTATTCTTTCTGGTCTTATAGTACCTGAGCCTATTTGTGAAGTTAACAATTAACCTGTCTCGCCTTCTTCATAGGATTATTGTATAAGGATCTAGTTGTATGGAATGTTAATGAAAGTTGTATATCAAATGTAAAATTGCTCCTACACTTATTTATCAAATGTTTATTGTAGAAATACTATGTGTTAAGAACCAGCTTGTTGCTTATAGTAATGGGTGGTTTTATTCCTGTTTGTCTTCAAATAATTTCTAGCTGTAACTTAATCATATATATGAAGTGAGTAGGCTGGTGCTTAGGCATCAGGCAATGTAAATATTGGCTAAATAAATCATTAGAAATATGTAACAAAGGCATTTGATCTAAAGCTCAGGTATTATTGGTTTATGAACATTTCGAAAATTTGACTGTAAACATTTTGCATCAAACAACATTTTTATTACAGTTTTCGTACTTTTTTCTTGTTTAATTTTGTTTGTGTTTTAGGGCTCTTGGTGGTATCGCTCAATACGCTACAGTGGAGATCAAATTCTAATACGTACAACACAGATTTATACATATTTTGTTTATAAAACGCGAAATATGGATATGAAACGTAAGTAAATTTAAGTACCTGTGACATTAAATTATTTTCTGTGTCATTTATGTGGGGTTGATATACATTCAGCTGGAGAAATTCCATTTTACAGTTTTACAGATAATCAGTTTATATAACTAAATCTAGGGGAAACACCCTTTATCACATTTTCCGATATGTATTTCTGTTGTTCTCATTTACTCAGCTATGTGTGTATGTATTTTTTCAGAAATTATATGGTAAAGCTTCATGTGGACTAATTTTTCTTGAGTATTTGTGTGCCAGGCATTGCTAGGGACTATACATGTTTTAACTCATTTAATCTTTGCCAGGCTCCCATAAGTGCTGTTTTTAAGCACATTTTATAGATGAGGAAACTGAATCCAAGGATATACAGTAAGTGATAGAGCCAGGATCACATTGAACCCAGGCAATCTGGTTTCTGAGCCATAACCAGGACATTATACTGTATTTATTATAGTAAAATAAGTGGAGTTCCTAGGTGTGTGTTGAAAGAAAACTGCTGGAATATTTCATTGCCAGAATTTTATTTCAAAATTTCTTAAGAAAAAAAAAAAGAAGTATCATCTTAAATACTTTCTTTGCTCTCATAAAACTAACTGTAAATTTTATCCCTGGAATATATAGTATTGCCATTCAGAATTATGGCTCTGTAGAAATCATAGACATCCCTCTTTCCCTCCTTAAATTAAAAAAAAAAAAAGATATGTGTTAAATTGTGATTCACTGGAGAATGCACCTTTTTTCTAAACTTAAATGGACTTTTCTGTATTTTGGATTTGCCAATTTTACTAACTTTCTTGGTGACCAGAAAGAGACTCCTCAGGATCATGGCTGTGTTAATAGATCTTATATTTCTGAGGCATGAGCACATCTTTATTTCTGAGGAACAAGTGAATGTTACTTTCCCTTATGCACATGTCACTTTTTTTTTTATGCTGGATTGAAATATTAATATAGAACTTATTCCCTTATGAAAATGTTTCATGTTTATAATCTGCTTTAATGTGTTTTTTGCATTAGCAATCTTGATTACTGTTTTATTTCTGAAGGTGGTACTTAGCCTTATACAATTCTATTAAAAAAAATATCGTTTAGCTGCTAAGCTTGGTTATATATCCTTGGTTACTTTAGCACTGGCACCATCTAAATAGCTGTCTTAGGAACAGTTTTTTTTTTAAAAACATTTGAAGGTAATAATAGTAATAGCTCACACATATTACTGTGTGTCAGGCACATATGAAGAAACAGGCCCATGGAGAGTTGAAGACTATTGTCTAGGTCATTTAGCCAGTAAGCGAAAATTCTGGGGTCTACACACTTAATTGCTATAACTATCCTGCTTTTTGTGAATACATTGCATGTATTTTTCTGCTGTAAGGTGAGATTAATTACTACAGTGCCAGTCATTAAAGAGCTTGTATAGGCTAACAAGAGTAATGCTAATACATATGGCTGCAAATTATGTGTATTTCAAGAACAGTAGTCCCACAAAAACCTCCAGGGTTCCATAATAAAAATTTCTATAAATGACAGTGTGTTTTAGTTTACTCAGGGCTCCAAGCAGTCATGAAGAAACCTAAAACTGTTTTTAACTATTTCTCAGCCATATTTAAGCATAGAGCTCCCTTTTTTCACGTAGCATTTATTAATATCACATGGAATATTTAATGCTCTATAGAAAGTTTCTGTAGACCACATGCTTAGGTCTAGAAACAGATGCTATTTGAAGTGATTTTAATGTATTCAGTTGCTTTGGGGCCCTTAATTTGATATTTATTTCTATTCACTTGTGATAATGTTGCCCATGTTCTAAAAAGTGAGACTTTTTTTTAATGAGATAAATTAATACTTGTTAGTAGTAGAGTTCAGATGATTTTTAAGCATTGTGTGTGATTGGAAAACTGGCTCGCTATAAGATTAATGAAGTTATCATAGGAAGAGAAATTAATAAGTGAGCAAATATATTTATTTATCCTCATATTTCTTTTGTTTTCTTAGGTCTTATTATGGTGTTGGCTGGAGCCTCTGAATTTGACCCTCAGTATAATAAAGATGCCACAAGCAGACCAACAGATAATATTCTAATACCTCAGGTTAGGCCTACCTCTGAAATTCCTTGATAAGCACTTAATTATTAAAATTAATGCTTTTTTAAGTGTGTATTTTTGAATAATTATTTTATTTATTCTAGCTAATCAGAGAAATTGGCAGCATTAATTTAAAGAAGAATGAGCCTCCACTTACCTGCCCATATAGCCTGAAGGCCAGAGTTCTTTTACTGTCTCATCTTGCTAGAATGAAAATTCCTGAGACCCTTGAAGAAGGTATCTGTGACTCTACTATCTGCAGAGTTTTAGTGGTACAAAAGCAGTGGATTTAATTATACCTTATGGTGCAGTGTTTTTGTCACTGTTCTTTTTTGTTCAGATAATTGCTCAAGGACCTTTTAAAAAGAAATCTATAC
>NW_011888839.1:287121-289865 GCF_000151845.1 Pteropus vampyrus
AAACCCAACCTATTTACGTTAATTAAGCCTTAAAAATTACTATATTCTCTATCACATTTCATTTGTTTTTCTTGACTTACCTTTATCTAGTGAAAAAAGAGATTATTTTTCTGCCTAATTGTTTTTTGAGTTTCCATTTTAATAGCTGAATAATATTATCATAGAATGGTTACAGAATTGGAGATTAACTGCTCCATTCCTTCATTGTGGCATTGTTCTGAGCTCTAACATTTACTAAGTTACTTTGTGGTAAGATTCTTGTGGGACCAAGATACAAAGATGCATTAGGAATGTTTTCTGTCTTTAAAGGGTTTATAGTCTAGTTGAACATAAACCTAGGATTAAAAACACAGAAGCATAGGCGAGTGTTAAGTGAATGACAGAGTTGTACATTTTCTTCATTCAACAAATATTGCATGCCATTTATTCTCCTGGGTTCTGAGGAAGCAGTGGTGAGTAGGACAAAGCCTCTGCCTTATTGAATATGCATTCTAATTGGAATCATAATTGGAATTAGAAAGACTGGGGTGTTTGAGAAAGGAAGGTAAAGTGCAATTTGGTTGGAGTGTAAGAAATGTGTAGTGAAAGCTGTGGCTGCTTTGGTGGGGAACTGGGATTTCTTAGTGAGTCCACAGGTTTAAATATTAAAACTATTAATCTCAAGGCTTCACTTAAGAACATAACTAATTTAATCAGAAACTATTTAAATATCCAGTTAGGGACTGAAGATATACCATTTGATATAATCAAGGGTATTAAAATGTACATGCTGCTTAGAAAAATGAATGTTGGAGTGATTTTGATGTAAGAATATTCAGTCTCACTTCAGAACATTATGTGTTTCAATCCATAGCATTTTTTATTGACAGTTTATTATTTTACATTTTTACAGTGCTATCCAAATGTGTAATATGAGTAATATAGTTTATGGAGGAAGAGTAGAAGAATTATAGAAGCAGGAAAGGATCATCTGCATGATCCAGTGCTGGAAATGGTGGATCTCTTTTCCCACATCAGTAGAGACTATATAGAATCCCCTATAGGCTTTTCTTTACTTTAAAGCATCAAATGACAGACATTGTTATAGCTGTTAGTTCACATGCAGTGCTCACGCACATACAGCTTTGCAGTGTTGATGAATATATAGTCCAGATTTGATGATTTATGATAATGGAGACTTCTAGGGTGAAGAAAGGATGTTGTACCTTTTTTTGATGCCCAGCTGTTGTGCCTTGCAACCAGTAATAGAGGATATTATCAGTTATAAATTGTTGGAGGCCATTCTCTTCCAACTGATAGTATATTAGTGCAGACCAGAACAATGTGCTAATCTAAATCTGTGTAAACTAAACATGACAAATTTAGAAAAACCTGTAAGCAGAAATACATAGTGAAGAAAATGCTTATAGATAAAATCGGTAGAAAAAATGTATTATATCTACATTTGAATGGAAGATATGTTTGACACGTTATATTAATTTTACTCATTAAACTTAATGTTAATTTATTTTAGTGTTATTAGTTTTAATGTTTATTTTATTATTAGATTTTTGGGAGTTTGGCAGACATGGTTTTAAAATAAACAATTGCAAAAATATATTTTAAATATAAAAATATTTTTAAGTACGTGCCTTAAAAAATCTCTTTAGTGTGGCTTAGAAGACTAGCACACACACACACACACACCATTTTAAATATAAAAATATTTTTAAGTACGTGCCTTAAAAAATCTCTTTAGTGTGGCTTAGAAGACTAGTTTTAATTATTTTATTCTGATAGGCAGGCATTAATCATACAGATAAAATCTTGTGAATATAAAGGTTTGTACAGCTTAATAGAGTGACAGAAGCCTATTTTTATATCGCTAGGAGAGAAAACTATGACATGGTAATCCTCACATTATACTGCGTTTTAAAAAAACCTGGGTTTGAAACTTGGCAGTGCCATTATAGCCATTATGTGACCTTGTGAATCTCAGTTTCTCCTTTAAGTAGAAATAATAATTCTTCATAGAGCGAGTTTAAAGATTAAATGAATATATAGTTGAAGGCATTTCCTGGAGAGCCTTATACAGAATAGACAGTCAGTAAATTATTCTTTACTGAATAAGTTTAAAAGATAATATGTCTGAAATGCTAAAGTACCAAATTGATTTGGATAAGTCATTTTGCTGTTTATGTTGACAAAGAACTTGATTTGTATTTTCTACTCAATTTTTTTTTTTTATTTTTTACAGTATTGGATGATGAAGACAGCAACAACATAACAGTCGGATCCCTAGTTACAGTGTTGGTTAAATTGACACGGCAAACAATGGCAGTAAGAAATCTATTTGTATTTTTATGCTTTAAGTTATATGTTAAGGTTTTTGTATTTATTTTCTTATTTTAAGTTATACATTCTTAAGTCGAAACTATTGAGTAACAAAATCTAATTTTGCAAGTTCTGTTAGCTGTCTCGAAATTTTAAATTAATATTCATAGTTTTTCACACTAGTTTTCACACACCAAAAAACCTTGGAAAATAGATTAATTCTTCATGTGGTGATTTGTTAATTCCCTATAAAACATTTTAATAATAGGGTAATGTGGATATAGTTCTTAAACTTTAAAGTGCTATACAGAGATTATTATCAATTATTGTTGATAATTTTATCACCTGCACCTTTTCAGTCAATTCTTTAGAGAATTTACTCTCTATTTTAAATTATTTTTATTTTTTATTTAAAAATTTAAAAATTATAA
>NW_011888839.1:289915-292001 GCF_000151845.1 Pteropus vampyrus
AGTGCTGCTGAGGAGACACTATTGGGTTCAACCTGTAAAATTCTGAGGTCATGTGAGATATTTGTAAGACAAATTTAGTACTTGTCTTAGACTACAGTTGATAAAGATATTTTATCTATAAAAGTGGAATTTGTTTCAGGTTTTTTTTTATTGTTTCACAGATCAGCAATTTATGCTGAAAAAATGCCCTGCCCTACTTCAAGAAATGGTTAATGTAATCTGCCAGTTAATAATAATGGCTCGGAGCCGTGAAGGTGAGGAAGAAACATGATTAATTATGTTGTACTTTTTCTTGCAAGCATATGCAGATTACACTTCATAGTTTTAAGATTTATGGTACTTAATATATTTCTATCTATAAGTTGAATCAGCTTTCCCAGTTTTGTCCATGTTTTTTCTTATTTCTTTCCTTATATTTTCCATTATGTAAAGTGTTTATCACAACTTATTATGTTTTGAATTTAATTTTTTCGTGTTTTATTGTTCGCAAAGATTTAAAATATCTTTTTCCTTCCTCTGAATATTTTTAGATTTGGATTATTCCTGCATTTTAACAATGAGTTTGAAATAATTCTTTAAGTGATGTAATGAAGATTCATTCATTCATTTGACATGTAGTGTTTTTTTTGCCTAAAGGGAAAAAGAATGAGAGAGTTTATGGTCAGTAAGGGAAAGGGAGACCCTTAAAAAAGGAGATGGTGGTTGTGGTTTGTTCTCAGGGATGATTTCAGTTCTTGGTGTGGTGTCATTATGTTCTTGATACTGATATGTCCAACAATTCACTGTTTTTGGAGGTGATGCAAAGAATTTTCCTATTAAATCAGGTGATTGTTGCTGGATAATGAGCACTTTTTTTGTGTATATTTTGTATTTTATCCAATAACATTTAAAGGAAAATCAACACTGAGATTTTGGAATTTGAGGGGTTCAGGATATTCACGTGAATCTTATTTTTGTGATGAATTGTATACTCCTGAGCATATAAAAAGTCCAGCTCTGTTTTTTCTTTTTCTCCTATTCTTTCTAAGAAAGGGAGTTCCGTGCTCCAACTTTGGCATCCCTAGAAAACTGCATGAAGCTTTCCCAGATGGCTGTGCAAGGCCTTCAGCAGTTTAAGTCTCCCCTTCTACAGCTCCCACACATTGAAGAGGACAATCTTAGAAGGGTTTCTAATCATAAAAAGGTAATTGTTCGCTACTTTAATATCAGTTTTAAGCAATTTGTCATATCACTTGAAGAAAACATGAATGAAAGTTTTCTAGAAAGGGTTACTGTGAATTTTTTTTTTTTGATTTAGAATGTCTTAAACATTTCTAAAACTATCCCTCAAGTGTTTCCATTAATGTTTTCTTGATTAGGTAGCTGTTTTATAATATCTTACTACTGTAAGTGATTTTACTACTTAAGAGGTCAATGCACTTTAACAGCTAACACTTTTTTCCTTATGTTACTAAAAATAAATGTACTCAGTAAAAATGCGCTGTATACTTTCTAGTTGTTTTATTTGTAAGTTAAATGGTGGGCAGTGGTTTATTAGTTTAGTATGAACAGAATAAGTATTCAAAAATAAGTAGATCAAATAAAGAAAATTCTACTTTAGAAACAGTTATAGTAAAGGCATGACAGTGAATCTTAAGACATAGCAAAAATATGTATAAATTAAAACTTTGAGGAAATATGAGAAAAAAATGAAGGAAATTATTGGTAGATTTTAAACATTATTTTTTATATATTAGGCAAAGCAGGCAGAAGATAGACATTAGATTTGATAGTATACTAAAGTAGGACTAATAAGTGTATACTAGAAATTTGTGTCAGAGTTCTCTTTTCAGGTAATTGTATTACTCTTATAAATTTGATCATATTTTAAGTCATAGTTAAAATTTTCAGCATCCAAAAGTGAGCATTTCACATGCCTCATGATCTAATCTCTGTCTGATATAAAAATTAATAACTATCACCAAATACCTGGAAATTAAAGAACACTCTCCTCCTAAGTATCCATTTAGCTGAGATGGATAGTATTGCAATAATGGACAGTTATATTTAGAAAATAACAAAATTGAGAATATTCCATAGTAAAACC